>NC_080544.1:111448723-111688723 GCF_028640845.1 Ahaetulla prasina
ACAGATTTCATGCCAAATCCAGGGGCCATTATTCTGAGCACTAGGAGGTATTAGGTATTAACAATTGCTCTCAGGATCCCCCCACCCCCCAAACTCCCACTCACCCAAATTTTCACTCTACAGGTACTCAGACAGGTACTTAAAAGTTCAGAAAAGGAAGGGCGGTAAATACTCAACCTGTTGGCCTACAGCCAGGATTATAGGTAATCCTCCCAACCATTCATTTGGGGACCGTTCAAACTTACAATAGCACCGAAAAAGGTTATTTATATTTTTCACACTTACGACCATTGCAGCATCCCCGGGGTCATGTGATTTACATTTGGATGCTTGACAACTGACCCATATTTATGACGGTGGCAGTGTCCCGGGGTCATGTGATCCCCTTTTGCGACCTTCTGACAATCAAAGTCCATAGGGAAGCCGGATTCACCTAACAACCCTGTTACTAATTTAACAATTGCATCGATTCACTTAACAACTGTACCAAGAAAGGTCATAAAATGGGGGCAAAACTCAGTTAATAACAGTTTTGCTTAGCCATGGAAATTCTGGGCTCAATCATGTTGTAGGTTGATGACTGGGGGGTGGGGGGGGGTGACACGATAGCAGTGTCCCAATTTTGGGGGAGCTGCCACAAAGAAGAGGGGGTCCACCTGTTCTCCAGAGCACCTGAAGCCAGGACAAGGAGCAACGGATGGAAACTAACCAAGGAGAGAAGCAACCTAGAACTAAGGAGAAATTTCCTGAGAGTCAGCACAATTAACCAGTGGAATGAAGTTGTGGGTGTTCTAATACTGGAAGGCTTTTTTAGAAGAGATTAGATGGCCATTTGTCTGGAATGATATAGAGCAGGGGTCTGCAAACTTGGCTCCTTTAAGACTTGCGGACTTCAACTCCCAGAATCCCAGAATGGAGAGGACTGTATTCTTTGAAATATGCATCTGTTTTCTTTGCCGGCTTTTAACCACGATTGAGGCTGCTCAATATCACTTGCTTTCAAATAAAAAACTGAAATGGTAAAATACTATTCAAGATTTTTTTAAAAAAAATTGCATTTATATCCCGCCCTTCTCCGGAGACCCAGGGCGGTTAACACTATGTTAGCAATAGTCTTCATTCTATTTGTATATTTATATACAAAGTCAACTTATTGCCCCCCCCCCCCAAACAATCTGGGTCCTCATTTTACCTACCTTATAAAGGATGGAAGGCTGAGTCAACCTTGGGCCTGGTGGGACTTGAACCTGCAATAATTGCAGGCAGCTGCTGTTAATAACAGACTGCATTAGCAGCCTGAGCCACAGAGGCCCCTCTGGGAGTTGAAGTCCTCAAGTCTTAAAGGAGCCAAGTTTGCAGATCCTAATATAGAGCAATCCCGGAGAGATGGCTCTGCGTGCTACTTCCAGCACACGTGACATAGGTTCGCCATCACGGATGTGGAGTCTCCTGCCTGAACAGGATATTGGACTAGAAGACCTCTAAGGCAGGGGTCTCCAATCTTAGTAACTTTTAAGGTTTGTGGACTTCAACTCCCAGAGTTCCTCAGCCAGCAAAGCTTGCTGAGGAACTCTGGGAGTTGAAGTCCACAAGCCTTAAAGTTACTAAGGTTGGAGACCCCTGCTCTAAGGTCCCTTCTAAACTCTTGTTATTCTTACGACCTGTACTAGCAAGGACCCCTGCTCTCAAGGATCTCTCTCTGTTGGGGGAGGCCAGACTTGGCAGACCCTGGAGAAGCTGCTCTCCCTCCGGAATGAGATGGAAACCGAGACTGAAGTGAAATAAACTGAAGCTCAGCCAAGCAGAGGAGGCGTGGTCAACGAAAGAAAGAAAAACATTTCTGGCAAATAGATGAGAGATAACCCACGCTTGGATTGTCCAAGCAGCGCACTGGAAAACCCACCATGTGTCGTGCTTAAGCCTTTCCAGCATGTGTGAGCTTTCTCAGTAAGACCAAAACTCGGTCCGCTTCCTTAGTCAAACCTAGCTGGTGTTTAAAGTCTCATTGCAACGCCATTAATAGAACGAGGCTGTTCATTATCGGGGACTAATTTGTGCCTGCATTGAATTATATTAGCACACAAGACAGGGCCATCTTTTTTGCATTCTAGCATTTTTCCGTAAAAACTTGCAAAGGAGCTGGAGAATCAGGAAACACTGTAACCACTGTCGCCTTCCCAGTCCAATACCCCCAGGCCAATAGCAACCAATAAAACCGTCTTTTGTTCCAATTTACATTCTAAGAATAAACTCCATAGCTGATTGAGTGTGCCTCTGTTTCCAGCGTTTAGAAGGATGCCTTTTATTTCAGCCTTCCCTTGGGCTTCGGAAGTCCCTGGGTGTTGTGCCTCGTCCTCCCTCCTCTTCTCAGCTGGGCCCCTCCCGTCTCCACCCGGGCCTGTTATCAGACTCCAAGTCTGATAATGAAGATGAATGGCCTGTCATGCCTCCAGCCCCCGGCCCTGGCCCCATGCCCGGAGAGGATTCAAGGAGTGAAAGGAGAAGCCCAATAAACCTCACTCCTACAGCGTGTGAGCAAGAAGCCAGCCACGTGCTGGAATTACTGACAGCAGATCCAGCTGAAGAGAATTTAAAGTGGGAGGACCCTCGCTTCCGGAGATCTGACAGGCGACGCCAGCAGAAGGAAGGGAGGGGCAGGCCTGGATAAATGCTGAGTCATGGAGCCACACCCCACAGCCTATATAAAGGACCTGCTTTTGGCATTCCAACCTTGAGTCAAGCAAAGTCTCATCTAGTTTGCTGAAGTCACAACTTGGACTCCTGCCTGCCCTGATAAACCTCGAAGGAATTTGGCAAGCTGCAGAGGCTTCGTTGCCACGTTTGATACAGACTTCCTTGACCCGGGCGTTGGAGGGGGAGTGGGACACAACACTGGGGCACTATGGGGCGGGGGAGGCATGTTTTTCTACAGGTAGTCGTCAACTGGTGACACTTGAAACCGGGAGAAGTGAATTCTAGTCCTGCCTTAGGGACGAAAGTGATCTGGGCACTTGGCTAGAAACCGGGAGATGGTGAATTCTAGTCCTGCCTTATCTTATTAATCATCTGGGTGACTTTGGGCCAATCACCAGGAGACAGTAAATTCCTGTCCTGCTTTAGGCATGCAAAGTAATTGAGTGACACTGGGTCAATCAGCAGGAGACGGTGAGTTCTAGTCCCGCCTTAGGCTTGAAGGCTGTCTGCGTGACTTTGGACCAATCACCAGGAAACAGTGAGTTCTAGTCCTGCCTTAAGCACAAAATCCAGCTGGTGACTTTCTCAGTCCAAGTCACTACACAAGGTTGTTGTTATGGGGAAAACAGGAGATGTTTTGGATAGGTTTGCCGCCTTGAATTATTTGTAAATAATTAAATAATTGAACCATCTTATGGCCATTACAAGTTATAACCATAATGGGCAGGTTCCACTGTAGTCGTAACTCAAGGCCTGCCTGCATCCTATTCCCTCTGAACCTTAACAGAGCTACCCCCAACCTATTTTAAAAGAAAAGCACATTTTCATTTTCTTTTACGGTGACAACAAATTTCCGTCTAAGAAAACAGAAAATTTTCTATTTGAGGGTGTGCAATGTGGAAGCTGTCTTATCTTGGAAAACCTTGAGAATCCTTTCCCCACAGAGGCAAGGGGGTTGGACTAGAAGACCTCTAAGGTCCCTTCCAACTCCTATTCTATTCTATTCTATTCTATTCTATTCTATTCTATTCTATTCTATTCTATTCCATTCCATTCCATTCCATTCCATTCTATTCTATTGCATTCCCTCCTTCCTGCCTTTTAATTAACATTTAATCTGGGATTTTAACTATCCTTGCCTCTTTTTCAAATTTTATTTCCAGTTTTTCCTTTTAACGTTTTATTTGACCGATTTACAAATACAGGTAGTCCTTGACTTACAACAGTTCATTCAGTGACCGTTTGAAGTTACAAGGGCATTGAAAAAAGGGACTTAGGGCCATTTTTTCTCACTTACGACCGTTGCAGCATCCCCATGGTCACGTGAATAAAATTCAGGCGCTTGGCAACTGACTCGTATTTATGACGGTCGCAGTGTTCCAGGGTCACGCGATCCCCTGTGGCAACCTTCTCACAAACGAAGTCAATGGGGACGCCAGATTCACTTAACAACCACGTTCACTAATTTAACAAGTGCAGTGATTCACTGAACAAATGTGTTAAGAAAGGTCGTAAAATGGGACAAAACTCACTGAACAAATTTCTCAGTTCACAATATGAATTCTGGGCTCAATTGGGGTTGTAAGTTGAGGACTAGCTGGAGAGGAGAAATGGGGAGTTTTTCAAAATGTGATCAATCAAAAAATTAAAATGCAAAAAGGCTGGGCTACAGATCTCAGCCTACTTAATTGCTTCGTGGCTGCCTTATTAAGGCAACCAGTAATTTGATATGCCAAACATTATTAAAATCATAGAATTGTTCAGTAGCACACCCACACACTGTGTACAGTTTTGCCTATACGCATTCTGAGAGCAATTTACTCTCAGGGTACTTACGGGACCGCCTGCTGTTACCACATGCCTCCCACCTGACCCGTACGCTCCAATAGAGAGGGACTTCTCAGGGTGCCGTCCACCAAGCAATGTCGGCTGGCGGCCCCCAGGGGAAGGGCCTTCTCTGTGGGGGCTCCCACACTCTGGAACGAGCTTCCCCCGGGTTTACGCCAAATACCTGACCTTCGGACCTTTCGCCGCGAACTGAAGACATATCTCTTCATTCGCAGGGCTAACAAATTTTATTGATTTTAAATTTTCTACTACTAATTTTTAAATGGGGTTTTAGTTTTTATATATTTTAAAGTTTTAGGCCAATTATAATAAGTTTTTTAATTTGCATTTTAAATTGTATATTGTATTGTCTGTTTTTACTTTTGCCTGTACACCGCCCTGAGTTCTTCGGGAGAAGGGCGGTATAAAAATCAAATAAATAATAATAATAATTAAAAAAAATTCATAACGAGGAGCACAATGGAGAGGACTATATTCTTCGAAATATGCATCTGTTTTCTTTGCCGGCTTTTAACCACGATTGAGGCTGCTCAATATCACTTGCTTTCAAATAAAAAACTGAAATGGTAAAATACTATCCAAGATAAGCACTGAATGTAATATGCTGTTATCCGCAAAAGCTCAAGAGAAAAGCTCAAAGATAAAACCACACTGACATACAATCCATTCTCTGAAAACCAAAGGCTGTATTATGTGTCCTTGACTTACAATCATTCGTTTAGTGGCCATTTGAAGTTACAACGGCACTGAAAAAAGCGACTTATGAACATTTTTCATACTTACGGCCACGGCAGCATCTCCATGGTCACGTGATCAAAATTCAGCCGCTTAGCAACTAACTCATAGTTATGATGATTGCAGTATCCTGGGGCCACATGACCCCCTTTTGTGACCTTCTGACAAGCAAAATCCATGGGGGAAGGCAGATTCACTTAATAACCAAGCCATAACTTAACAACTGCAATGACTCACTTAACAGCCATGGCAAGAAAGGTCATAAAATGGAACAAAACTCCCTTCACAACTGTCTCGTCAAGCAGCAGAAATTTTGCTTGCTCAATGGTGTTCATTCAGTTGGGGGCCACTTTGTAAAAGATTAGCCTCGTTACTTTTTTCTTAATTAAAATTCATCTCGGGCTTTAAAAATTGTATCAAATGTTGGACATGCGCTGGTTAAAATCGTCAGGCAGGAAAGATCAACCGAGTTGATAGCAAAGGGACAGCATGCAAGAACCCACCCACCCACCTCCACAATTTAAAAAGAAGCGTCACCTCGTGAGAGATTCGGCGTTGTTCAATATAGGCCATAAACTGCGTGCTGAGGCTGTCTGTCTCCGGACATTTGGCCTGCCTCACTTCTTCCTCCTCTTCTTCGGCGGCACAGCTATCAATAAAGTCGATCTGATCCAGATCTTGCTCCACTGGACACACAGAAGGGAAAGAGTTATGACATCAGAAACCAAAAAATATATTCGTTGGGCATAATGCCGGAGGGTTATGATAAAGGGACCACATAGTTAGTTTTACATATATTGACAGCAACAAGGATCATATTTGCAAAATACTGGAAAAATGAGAACGCCCCGCCAGATGAGGAAGTAATTCGAAAAATTTTAGACTGTGCTGAAATGGACAGGCTAACTTTAAAAATAAAAGATAAAGAAGACACAGAATATTATTTGATACGGAATAGGTCTTATGAGTGGTTAGAGACAAGAGGTAGAAATTAAGAGTTAGAAAGACTATGAATGTTTGTATGAAAAATGGAGATGGTTCACAATTACAATCACTATAATTAATAATTAACAAAAATGTAAATAAGCCAATATAAAAAGAAACTTAGTTAAAATTATTTGGTTATATAATAACTATTATTTTAGTACATGTGTTATTATATTATTATTATTACTTTTATCAGTTCATGCGTTAATATTTATTATTATTTTCTCTCTGGTCTTTTTTTTTTTTTTTGAAATGGTATACCCTGACAATACACTGTATTCAAAAACGTTTATGGATAAAATTATTTTTTTTTAAAAGAGTTATGACATCAGGCACCTACAGAAGAGCCAAGTCTCAAAAACAACAACCAAAAAAAGGGGGATTATTTTTCTCACAGACCCCACCCCCCACCCCCCATGGCTTTGACATTTATTCAACATCAGATTAAGAAATCTTTAGCTGCACGCTGGCTTTTATCACCCCGGCTGCAACATCCTTATCTGGATTCTCTCTAAACAGGAGTGCTGCCAAAAGAGAAAATTTCCACCCTGAAATATAAATTCCAAAAGATAAAATTTCCACCCTGGAAGATAAGGGGTGGGGGGGATTAAACCTTCCAACTACCAAGTTGGAAGGTTTAATGGCTACCCATGAAACCAGAAATGAAGGTTTTATAGCAGTTCACAACAGAGTTCCAGGGGGTGTGTATGTGTGTAATCTTTGCTTTGGCACAGATGAATTCATTTATTTGGGAGTAACAGGATTATCACTTGGGTGGCGGCCCTAAAATTATGCTTTACAGAATGCAGCTGATCTAGGTTTTTATCTTCAAGGGCTTTTAAACAGTCGTTTTTTTCCCAGCTTTTTACAAGAAGGAATTTCCTGACAGTGAAAAGAATTAACCAGTAGAAGCTCTGTTTCTCTTTTTTTTCTTCTTTCTTTCTTTCTGTTAGTTTTTATTTGTACGTTTTGTAAAACGTTTAACAAAATTGTTATGGTCAACAAATTATTTCCTTGCACTAACCAAGGACTCGTGGAAAAAGCTATTATTACTGTCCTGAGCTCGCAGGAGCCAAACCAAGATTTAGCCTGGTATTTTGGCAAGTTCAGGGCTGTTCTTTTTTAGGACTTCAGCAGAGAGTTGGAAGCACAAAAGTTGAAAGGTGAGGATGTAACCAAATTAAAGCCAGCCGTTTGCCCCGGGTATCTAATAAAACACAGTTCTATTTCATCCTTTGGTTGACTGGGCCTACAATTAACCCCAGAGCCAAACCACTACACCAAGGATCCAAAAGCCAATTTTAAAGCTTTTAAAACCATCCTATGACTTTCAAAGGAAAGTCCTCATTTAGCAACCATAACAGGGAGCTGCAACTCAGTCGTGAAGCGAAGCGGTTGCTATGCAACCACAATTATCTGACTTTCTTTTGGTTTACGAACTGGCAAGGATGGGTTACAAAGTTTTGGGGGTTTTTTTCATTGCCGTTGTCACTGCAAATGGTTGTTTTACGAGGGGTCGCTAAGTGAGGACTACCAGTCTTAGCAGATCATTTGTTTTACGAGATTAAATGGGAGCGGCTGAAGAAAACAACCGAAGTTTTATGTGCTTTTATTTAATTTCCAAGGCACCCTGAGATGGTAAAATACTTAAAATATATAAGAATATTTTTAGTTCAGAATCCAAGTGTCCTTGGTACTCTCTGAGCATCGTCATTTTCCTGCAGACGTTTCGTGGCCAAGTTAGGTAACATCATCAGTACCGGAAGGGAGTGTTTGTTTCTAACACTGATGATGTTACCTAGTTGGATAATGAAACATCTGCAAGAAAACAGCCAGACTCAGAGAGTACTAAGAAGCCCCCACAGTTCAAAGATACCTATTTATCCATAATTCTGAAATCTTCTCATCTTTTGAAAAATAGGAAGAGGACAGGGGTGGGATTTAGCTGGTTCGGGAGAACCAGTTGCTAACTGTACATCTGGTTTGCCCAACCGCTAGTTGCAAGGCCTGGCTGGTCCAGTCCTCCCCTCCCAGGAGTCTCCACGCAGCCCTTTTTGGATGCCAGGTAAGTGGAGGACCTGTGCGAAGCTCCGGGAGGGCAAAAAACGGGCCTCCCGGAAGTTCCAGAAATCTGGAAATGGGCCTATTTCTGGCTTCTGGAGGGCCTCCAGAACCCGGGAGAGGCTATTTTCGCCCTCCCGGAGGCTCAAAAAAAGTCTCCGGTGCTTGGGGAGGGCGAAAACTCCCCCCACCCTGCTGTGATGCAGGAGACCGAGTAGGCTATGCCCACCCAGCAAGCGAGCAGAGAACCGGTTGCTAAAATTTTTGAATCCCACCCCTGGAACAGAGGTTTGGTTAAGTTTAACATGCAATTCTCAAACACCAATCACCTAAAAATCTGCATTGGGAAGGAAGCCACCAAATGAGAGCTATTACCTCCACCGTTTGTGACCAAGGAGTTCCCTCTGTGTTCTTGGTAATGGCTCTCTCTTCTCAGCCTCTGTTCTTTCGTGATCTCTGCCACTCGCAGGGGAAGGTCAGAAAACTCATCTGTCGGCTGCATTAAAAATAAAAATAAAGCCCCCTTTCGTATTGATTAAACCTTTTGAGACAGAACCTTTATAAGTCTTTCCTGGAAAAAGCTACACTTAAGTCACTGGAGAGTTTTAAAAATACGTACACCCAAATAGTACATAGAAGATTTATTACTAGTAAATAAAAATGTACTCAGCAGCAGAAATTCAATTCTGGGTTTTATCTCTTGGCTCAGTTCAGTGAATTTCTTAAGGATCCCTAAAACTGTATGTCAGAAAAGTGGCAGAAATCTACCTCCAGAATTGGGACAATTAGGATCCACTTCAAAGGACGTTCCTCATTTTGGTGAAATTGGACAGCAATTCAATGTGCTGTTGTGGTCCATCGGCAGCCAGTAGAGCTGGCAGCAGAGTCGGACAGTGAGGAGGTTGGGGAGGAACATGGGCCACTCCTGGAGTCTGGGGAAGGCTTGGACGAGGGCTCTGCATTGGAGGCAGAGAGGGAGCCAGGGCCATCTGGGAGTTATGTGCTGCCTCCGGTGTCAGACATCAGTGAGGCAGAGGAACATGGGGAGCCTTTCCCAGTGCGCGCATGTGCAGAGCTGCCAGAAGGCAAGAACAGTTAAAACAAAAGGGACGACTTGGGAGTAGGGCTTGGAGATGATTGGTCCCTCCCATAAGACATAAAGGAGGAGCAAAGGCACGTGAGCCTTTGCAGGAAGCAACTTTGTCCGTTCTGGTGGGTTTAAATTCTGAATTTGACTATGTGCTCCGTGTGGCCTTGCAAAGCTAATTGCCAATTAGGCCTTTGACAGCGTGTCAAGGCAGATAAAGGTGGGTGCTTATCAGCCTTATCCCAAAGGACTGTAGCAGACTTCTGTCGGACTCTTTACAAACTATTTCTGGCTCATCCCGGGCTGTGAATGAACATAATTCACAGCCGTTGAAATAAAAAGAGGGATTTTGAGACTAATTCTGTACTTTTTATTGTCTCAGGAAGCCTAGGTCTGAATACGTGGATAATATATTTTTATTCCTATCAAAAAAATATTTCAACCTACTGCATCCAAGTTCTCACCATTAGAGGAACAACGGCTTCGAGCTGACATTCAATTTGTTCGATTTCAGTACTATTAGCGGCGAGTGGGGGGGACTCCTCTGAAGGGGAATGACTTCAATGAACTAAGCCAAATTTGAAACAACCCTTCTCTCTATTTTTCCTTTGCAACTGTCTTTGCTTGACTAGTTTTTTTATTGGAATCGAATATTTGATAGCTTCCTGCTTCCTCCACTTACGATAAGTGGCATAAAAGGATGCTATTGATTAGTGGCCTCCCAACCTCCCAATTTTTTGCAAATTTGAGAGACAAAAGTGAGACGCAAGAGCAAAATAAAATGCTTCAAGATTACAGCCCTCCGAAATGCTGGTTCTGCCTTGTTCCGCCTCCCTTCCCTAGGCTGCAATTACAGTATCTGCCAGCCAAACGCAAACCAAGCACGCTTACTTCATTTCCTGACCACCTCTTATCTCCGCTGTCTACGCTGTTGAACCCGGAATCCAGTGCTCCATACGGTCGACTCGAATACAGGTCTTCGTGGCTATCAAAGAGAGAAAGAAAGGAGAAATTCTTCGGGAAACATCTGATCTTAGGCAGGAATACAAAGGACACATTGGGCATTTTCAGGCTTCTTTCTATGCTGAAGGTGATCCTACAAGAGAGGCCTTGTCTCAAAACAGATTTTTTTTTCCTTTTCCTTACACTATTGTTGTACTTCAACTCAATAAGCGCCAACTCAGTAAGCTCAAACTGCCCAAGGAGCTGCTGATTCAGTTCTACAGAGGAATTATTGAGTCTGTCATTTGCATCTCTATAACTGTCTGGTTCGGTTCCGCAACCCAACGAGAAAGACACAGACTTCAGAGGATCATTAGAACTGCAGAAAAAATAATTGCTACCAACCTGCCTTCCATTGAGGACCTTTACACTGCACGAATCAAGAAGAGGGCCGTGAAAATATTTACAGACCCCTCGCACCCTGGACATAAACTGTTTCAACTACTACCCTCAAAACAACGCTATAGAGCACTGCACACCAGAACAACTAGACACAAGAACAGTTTTTTCCCGAAGGCCATCACTCTGCTAAACAAATAATTCCATCAACACTGTCAAACTATTTATTAAATCTGCACTACTATTAATCTTCTCATCGTTCCCATCACCAATCTCTTTCCACTTATGACTGTATGACTGTAACTTTGTTGCTGGCAATCCTTATGATTTATATTGATATATTGACCATCAATTGTGTTGTAAATGTTGTACCTTGATGAACGTATCTTTTCTTTTATGTACACTGAGAGCATATGCACCAAGACAAATTCCTTGTGTGTCCAATCACACTTGGCCAATAAAAATTCTATTCTATTCTATTTTATTAGCTTGGGCTACTTCATGTAGAAGTATTGGTCAACTGTGCAAGCTATCAGCCAATTGGTACATATATTTTTATTTTATTTTATGTGTTGTATTGTATTTTATTATCTTATTATTATTATTATTATTGTATTGTATTTTACTATTTTATTATCTTATTTTATTTTATATTTCATTTCATTTATTTTATTATTATATTCAGCTGCCCACCTCAATCAATGACTGTGGGCATCTTACAGTTCAAAGGCATTGCCATCATTTCACTATACAGATAGTCCTCGACTTACAACTGAGCCCAAAATTTTGGTTGCTAAAGGGAGACAGTTGTTAAATGAGTTTTGCCCCATTTCACTACCTTCCTTGCCACAGTTATTAAGTGAATCACTGCAGTCGCTAAGTTAGTGACACGGTTGTCAAAGGAATCTGGCTTCCCCACTGACTTTGCTTGTCAGAAGGTCACAAAAGGGGATCACGTGACCTGAGGACACTGTGACCATCATAAATACGAGCCCGTTGCCAAGCATCTGAATTTTGATCACATGACCACGGGTATGCATTCAATGGTTATGCAAAAACAATCATAAGTCATTTTTTCAGTGCTGTTGTAGCTTCAAATGATCATAGAATAGAATAGAATAGAATAGAATAGAATAGAATAGAATAGAATAGAATAAGAGAGTTGGAAGGGACCTTGGGAGGTCTTCTAGTATAACCCCTTGATTAGGCAGGTAACCCTACATTACTTCAGACAAATGGTTATCCAATCTCTTCTTAAAAACATCCAGCGTTGGAGCATTCACAACTTCTGGAGGCAAGATGTTCCATCGGTTAATCATTCTAACTGTCAGGAAATTTCTCCTTAGTTCAGGGGTCTGCAAACGTGGCTCTTTTAAGGCTTGTGGACTTCAAACCCCAGAGTTCCTCAACCAGCTTTGCTGGCTGAGGAACTCTGGGAGTTGAAGTCCATAAGTCTTAAAAGAGCCACGTTTGCAGACCCCTGCCTTAGTTGCTTCTCTCCTTGATGCGTTTCCATCCATTGCTTCTTGTCCTGCCCACAGGTGCTTCGGAGAATAGCTTGACTCCCTCTTCTTTGTGGCAGACCCTATCATGTCATGCTTCTTGTGCTACCCTCAGGTGCTTTGGAAATGAATGGTTGTAAGTTGAGGGCTACTTAAATTCACAGAGTCCTGGACAGCCATCTCCAGTGAGCTCCAGACACGCCAAAGGGGTGTAGCTTTTATCCATCAAACTGACTCCATCACTATAGACAGAGCTGTGACATAAATCTATGAAGGGGCTGAGCGAGCAGAAACAGATGCTCTCCCTATGCACAGTGACCAGAGAGCTCAATGCAGTGATTTTACAGATGCCTTTATTGAAAAAACTGCTTTGGTCAGCACCCTTGTAACAAAGGACATCCTCGACCCCCTGCCAGCAGACATTTAACAAAGCATCCTCTGTCCCCCCAGGCCCTGAGGCCCCCTCGGGGGTCTGTAACAACAACAACAACAACAACAAGTAGACAACTTGGTTCCACTCAGGCCTTGCTAACCATCCTTAGCTAGTTGTCACTTGTGGTAAAACAGAACTCACTGGTGGGAGAAGTAATACACACAGTGTTGGTTATTATTTCTACTGCATCCTGTCTCTGAAAATGCCGCAGCCGGAAGCAACGGATTATCTCCGGAAAGGATTTATGACCCAAAGTGCATTTCACAGTGTGGGCTTTTGTGCATTTCCAAGTAGCTGACGCCAGGTGTGTGAACGGCAGGGTGGATTTGATTTAAACCGACTCGATTTAAACCATGGTAAAAAGGCTTGATTTAAATAATAATTTTTTAAGAGCAAGTGCCATCTCTGTCCCACAGAGGCTCCTCCTCTGACCCGCCATTGACTCACCGACAGTCCCAATATTGCAGAATCTACAGGCTCATCCTCCTACCTAACTTAGCTCCATTTCATGCTGAATAAACTAAATTATTAATGCATCTTAAATAGAAAACTATCTTTAGACAGATTTTTACTCCAAAAAGATTTTATTAAAATAAATTTGATAAAAATCGAAAGAAATCCATTTTTAATTTTAAAAAAAATCATCGATTTTTATCCACCCTGATGAACAAACAGGTTTCTCTTTTGTTTTAATTTCCCCATTTGCATTAACTCCTTTCTAATGGGCCTCAGTCCTCTGGGGCAGCAGGTACAGGTGTGACAAGCTAGATGAGGGGTCCCCAAGCTTGGCAACTTTTAAGACTTGTGGACTTCAACTCCCAGAGTTCCTCAGCCAGCAAAGCCAGCAAAACTTGTGGACTTCAACTCCCAGAAGAACTCTGGGAGTTGAAGTCCACAACTTAAAAGTTGCCAAGCTTGGAGACCCCTGAGCTAGATCCAGGAAGCTTCGACACTTCACCTCAGCAGGGTGCCATGCCGACAGCTTTGAAGGCAGTTGTGATGATGCAACCAGGAGACTGGGAGTTCTAGTCCCGCCTTAGGCAGGAAAGCCAGCAGGGTGCCTTTGAGCCAACGACCAGATGGTTAAGAACCGTGAGCAGTGTTTCTCAACCTCAATTTTTAAGACGGGTGGACTTCCACTCCCAGAGTTCCTCAGTCAGCGCAGAGAATTCTGGGAGTTGAAGTCCACCCTTCTTAACTCAGGAGAAAAGTTCAACACGAATTTGAAATGTCTGGCTGCTTACCAGGATCCGAAGCCTATCGGTCGCCTATCATAATCGGGAAGGTCTGGCACAACTTTACACGCTTCCATGTTCAGATACTTAAATATATGGATTTTTCCTTTTATACATATCTAGAAAGGGGAGGGGGAAGACAAAGCATTTTTTATTTGTTAACGATTTTATCCACTATATTGTATGATTGTTGATTTAAATGTCCTTGAATGTTTCAGTGTTTGTATGCTGTAAGCCGTCCAGAGTTATTGGATACTAGATGGGCGGCAAATAAATCTCATAGATATATTTCGTATGTAAATAAATACATTTTGAAAGCAGGGCAGTCTATATGAAACCTAAATCTATTTTAAAGAAGTTTGGCCAAGCAAATGTCGTCCTTGCCCCAGAGCAGGGGTCTCCAACCTTGGTCCCTTTAAGACTTGTGGACTTCAACTCCCAAAGTTCCTCAGCCAGCTTTGCTTACTCTCTTGCAATCCCTTCCTCTGCAATCTCTCCACTTTGGTGGGTAAGAGAAAAAGAAACAGACATGGCTGGCTGAGGGATTCTGGAAGTTGAAGTCCACAAGTCTTAAAGGGACCAAGGTTGGAGACCCCTGCCCCAGAGTGATTAAGAAAGATCAGACCCAGAGATTCAGAGCAGGTCGGATATAAAGCCACCACTGAAAATGTACAGCCTGCTTTCAACAATAAATTTGAACTTTTTCTGAAGATTTCAGCACCACATTCTAGTATGGCTCTTAAGGAAATAAATCGATCCAGTTCAATATATGATGGCAGATGGTTAAAGTCAGAATAGAAGTCTTTAATGGAAGAACATTTTCTATATAAAAGGACATAAATGTTGATTTTGAAGTTTTAATGCCCAACATTTTAATCTTTTCTCTTCCTTCCTTCCTTCCTTCCCTTCTTTCTCTTTCTTTCTTTCTTTCTTTCCTTCCTTCCTTCCTTCCTCCCTTCCTTCCTTCCTTCCTTCCTCTCTCTCTCTCTCTCTCCCCCCCATCTCCCTCTCCCCCCCCATCTCCCTCTCCCCCCCCATCTCCCTCTCCCTCAATATAGGTGGGAGTGTTCTCGATGGTTGCTGATTAAACTGTTCTTATTGTTACCTTCTTTATCTGACTTGTACAACACTGACAGGGCAAGCCACTAGTATATAAACGAAGAGCAAATCCCACTCCCTTCTAGCACTGATGATGTTATCTAGTCAGGTAATGAAATGTCTCTACGAAGACAACAAAGCTTAGATGCATCAGTTCAATGTTGAGCTACAAATAATCTCTTCTAAGTGCTAAATTCTCCAGTTTTCCTCTGATGGCTCCAGCTTCGAATAGCCTTTGTGCTACATTCCCCATTTTTTACCTGATTGCTCTGTATACTATTAGTCTCAAATGTGATTTAATAATCTGTTTTAATCAGCTATCAATTGCAGTTTCCTTTTCGGACTTCAAATGCCAAAGCCTCAAGCAGACTATTTGGGGTTTCATTTCGTGATAGTTGAGGGCTTTGGATTAAGTGGAGGATAGTAAGCCTTTAAAAGGAGGCTGGGGATTTGTAAATGTATACTGACACATATGCAATTCTGGGGGATGGCCCCATGCCTCATAAGCAGGCTACTGAAGCATTATTTCTGAATAGGGCCATTATATGCTTGCCCAGACAGCATCAATTATCACAGCAACAGCAAAATAATAGACTGTGATTTTTAGCCTCCCGGTTCTGAGATTTAAATCGTAGGATGAATTTCCATGGATTGTCGCTTGTCCAAGGTGAATTCTACCTTGCCCACAAAGCACACATCAAATGCCACAGTCTTAACAACTATGCAACAGAGCAAAAACGCCAGAAGGCGGGCATGAAGCTAAAAGCCAAGTTTTCTCCAATGAAATATTGGAGATTTTGGGTTTAGAGAAACCACAGTTTTAGTCACAATTTAAATTTTAAGACTTGGGGAATACGTTACCTGGGCGGGGGGAGACTGCAAGGGGTTGTTATCTAAGGTGATTGTCTGTAAGTGCCTGAGGTTCCGGTAACACACTGGGATTGTTGTGATTTTATTGCAGGAGAAATCTAACCGAATCAAAGGCAGCTCGGCAAGCTCTGCAGGTGTACACGCACACAACACAATAAAAACGTTATAGGTCAACTAGTCATGGAAGCAGCAAGACATGCATATCTAAAAACGAGCACATTTTAACTCATATTCCGCAAACGAGCAGTGACATTAAAACTTCCTTGTGTGTCTGCGTGTGTATGCGCATGTTTTTACCTTCAGGTAAATGTACCAGATGATTCCTTCTGATGTTGAGATCCCGCAAGGAATTTAGATTGCCAATTTGGGGAGGGATTGTCTGGATCTCGTTGCAGCTGACATCCTGGAAAACAGAGGCGAGGTCAGTTTTTAAAAATGTCAATTGTTCTTCCCCTCGTGGTCCGCATTCAAGTGAAAGCAACCCTTCAGGAATTCAAAGTTATTTGAACGTCCGTTTTTTTCCAGTTACAAGCTACCTGACCCGCCAGAGAAGGGAGGCAGGGGATGTTGGGGTTCCTATCGCTTAAGGAGGTCCATCTGGTGGGACCAAGACGACGGGCCTCCTCCGCGGTGGCTCCCTCCCTGTAGAACATCATCCCTGCAGAGATAAGATTGGCCCACACCCTGACACTCTTTCGCACGCCCTGAAGAGCTGATTGTGAAAAGGAGCTTGGGGACCCCAGGGGGACGCAGAGTTCATCATCTGACTGTTGTCGCCAAGGGGCAGGAGTGAGGGGTTCTTGTTTTTATATTGGGTTTTTTATCTTTGTAAGCCCCCTGGAGTCACTAAAAGTGAGTCAAGCTGCCAGATATATTCTGACAGACAGATGGACGGATAAAAGCTGGAGGGGAACGGAGGGAGGGAGAGAAAGATAGATAGCTAACTAGATAGCTAGTTGGTAGAGGTAGATAGATAATAGGTGTTGGTTTAAGGTGTTGGTTATGACCTTTAAAGCGCTCCATGGCTTAGGGCCTGGGTACTTACGGGACTGCCTGCTGTTACCACATGCCTCCCACCGACCCGTACGCTCTCACAGAGAGGGACTTCTCAGGGTGTCGTCCGCCAAACAATGTCAGCTGGCGGCCCTCAGGGGAAGGGCCTTCTCTGTGGGGGCTCCCACACTCTGGAACGAGCTTCCCCCAGGTTTACGTCAAATACCTGACCTTCAGACATTCCGTCGCGAACTGAAGACACATCTTTTCATTCGCACGGGGCTGGCTTGAACTGAATTTTATTAATTTTAAATTTTTATTAATTAATTTTAAATGGGGTTTTAGTCTAGTATAGTATATTTTAACCTATCAGGCTAATTTTAAAATAAGTTTTTTAATCTGCATTTTAAATTGTATATTGTATTATCTGTTTTATTTTTGCCTGGACACCGCCCTGAGTCCTTCGGGAGAAGGGCGGTATAAAAATCAAATAAATAAATAAAAATAAATAAATAAAATAGATAGATATAGAGATGGATGGATGATAGATAGATAGATAGATGAGAGAGAGAGAGAGATAGCAGATAGATAGATAGATAGATAGATAGATAGATAGACAGACAGACAGACAGACAGACAGACAGACAGACAGACAGACAAACAAGATAGGCAGGCAGGCAGACAAAGACAGAGATAGATGATAGATAGATAGACAGATGGACGGATGGACGGACGATAGCTGGAAGGGGAGGGAGGGAGGGAGGGAGGGAGAGAAAGATAGATAGCTAACTAGATAGCTAGTTGGTAGAGGTAGATAGATAATAGGTGTTGGTTTAAGGTGTTGGTTATGACCTTTAAAGCGCTCCATGGCTTAGGGCCTGGGTACTTACGGGACTGCCTGCTGTTACCACATGCCTCCCACCGACCCGTACGCTCTCACAGAGAGGGACTTCTCAGGGTGTCGTCCGCCAAACAATGTCAGCTGGCGGCCCTCAGGGGAAGGGCCTTCTCTGTGGGGGCTCCCACACTCTGGAACGAGCTTCCCCCAGGTTTACGTCAAATACCTGACCTTCAGACATTCCGTCGCGAACTGAAGACACATCTTTTCATTCGCACGGGGCTGGCTTGAACTGAATTTTATTAATTTTAAATTTTTATTAATTAATTTTAAATGGGGTTTTAGTCTAGTATAGTATATTTTAACCTATCAGGCTAATTTTAAAATAAGTTTTTTAATCTGCATTTTAAATTGTATATTGTATTATCTGTTTTATTTTTGCCTGGACACCGCCCTGAGTCCTTCGGGAGAAGGGCGGTATAAAAATCAAATAAATAAATAAAAATAAATAAATAAAATAGATAGATATAGAGATGGATGGATGATAGATAGATAGATAGATGAGAGAGAGAGAGAGATAGCAGATAGATAGATAGATAGATAGATAGACAGACAGACAGACAGACAGACAGACAGACAGACAGACAGACAGACAAACAAGATAGGCAGGCAGGCAGACAAAGACAGAGATAGATGATAGATAGATAGACAGATGGACGGATGGACGGACGATAGCTGGAAGGGGAGGGAGGGAGGGAGGGAGGGAGGGAGAGAAAGATAGATAGCTAACTAGATAGCTAGATGGTAGAGGTAGATAGATAGATAGATAGATAGATAGATAGATAGATAGATAGATAGATAGATAGATAGATAGATAGATAGATGATAGCTAATTAGATAGATAGATAGATGATAGCTAACTAGATAAATAGGTAGGTAGGTAGGTAGGTAGGTAGGTAGGTAGGTAGGTAGGTAGGTAGATAGATAGATAGATAGATAGATAGATAGATAGATAGATAGATAGATAGATAGATAGATAGATAGATAGGGACAGAGAAAGACAGACAGACAGACAGACAGACAAGATAGGCAGGCAGACAGACAAAGACAGAGATAGGTGATAGATAGACAACTTACATGGGAAAATTCAGTCAAAATATAATTCAGCAGGATGGAGAGGGAAGGAGCCCGGTGAGCACAAGGATGAGGTAGGATGTTCTCTTCCCCATCAGCCAACTCCAAAGTGCCACACCGCATTGAGGCCCCAGGCTAGTTGGCACAGCCAGGTCTTTCGGAAGGCAGAAAGGATGACAGTGGATCTAACCTTGGGGAGGGGGAGGGGGGTAATATGTTCCAGAGGATGGAAGCCACAGCAGGAAAGGCTCTGTCCTGGACCCCACCTGCCAGAATTCCTTGGCTGACGGGGTCCGCAGCATGCCCCTTCTGCTGGCACAAGTGGGGTGGGCCAATCCCACAGGGGTGAGCCGGTTTCTCAGACAGCCTGGCCCTTGCCATGATCAGCGTTCCCGGAGGACTACCTGAATATATGATTAAAACTGATCTGCCATTCTCTCTCAGGAATCACCATCTCACTGTTTAAATAACCTCAATGCTTATTTAAACATCATCATGAAACTAAACGAAAAGCCACAAAAAGTTGGCAGATGTCCCACCGGCTATTAAAACCTCAGAGAAGCAACGTAAGAGGATTAAAAGGCAGAGCATCTTAATGGCAATAAATATCAGTCCTGGGATGCAAAGGGGCTTTGACTTCATCAAAGTCAGGATATCGACAGAGAAACAGAAATACTTAATCTGATTGTTTAAAAAATAATAATGAAATACTGCTTCAGGTAGTCCTCGACTTACAACTGCAACTGAGCCCCGAATCTCCATAGCTAATCAAGACAGTTATTAAGTGAATTCTGCCCTGCTGTACGACCTTTCGCCACCGTTCTAAGTGAAACACTGCAATTATTAAATTAGTAACACGGTTGTTAAGTGAAGGGGCCGGGATAGCTCAGGCAGTAGAGAAGCCTGTTATTAGAACACAGAGCCTGCAATTACTGCAGGTTCGAGCCTGGCCCAAGGTTGACTCAGCCTTCCACCCTTTATAAGGTAGGTAAAATGAGGACCCAGATTGTTGGGGGGGCAATAAGTTGACTTTGTAAAAAAGTATACAAATAGAATGAGACTATTGCCTTATACATTGTAAGCCGCCCTGAATCTTCGGAGAAGGGCGGGGTATAAATGTAAAAAATAAATAAAAAAAATCTGGCTTCCCCGTTGACTTTGCTTGTCAGAAGGTCACAAAAGAGGATCATGTGATCCCAGGACACTGGAACCATCAAAAAGACATGCCAGTTGCCCAGGGTCCAAATTTTGATCATGTGAACATGGGAATGCTACAATGGTTCTAAGTGCATGTCACTTTTTTCAATGCTGGTCTAAATTCAGTCACTAAACAAATGGTCGTAAATCGAGAACAATCTGCATTTCAGGGCAAACTATCAACTTTTGGTCAACCATTACAATTTTTATCCACCATTAAATCAATTTTTTGAACAAAAAAACTGACTTAACAGTAGATAAAAGTTCTAAGTTTTTTCTGAACAAAACTAAATTTCAGCCATCAAATCTAAATCCAGAAAGCAGCAGATCGCAAAGAATCAAAGGCCGAGCTCGGGAAAGACGTAGGCACTTACAAGCTCCATCAGATGTCTCAGATGTCCGATTTCTTCTGGGATGGAGACCAGTTTATTGTTGCTGGCTATCAGAACTTTTAAGGGCAAGCTGCACAGGTGGACAGGCAACGTCGAGAGTTGGTTACGGCTTTTCAGGAGAGGGGAGGGAAAAAAAAAAAGAAATAAGGTATCAGAAAGAGGACCTGCATAGCATGGCATCAGAATGCGAAGATCTTAGTAGATCTTTGGGCAGACAAATTCAACAACAGAATCACCTTTTTTTTTTTCCCCCTAAAGGAAAAAGAGCAATGATTTATTTTGGTCCCCTTTAACTGAATTCCCAAACTCACAGACAGTTGTTTATTTGATGGACTCCTTGGTGCTCTCTAAGCTTGCTTCTTTTTTTACAGATCTTTCATTACTAACTAGGTATCATCTAGATGTCTAGTTAGAAGGTATGCTGGAAGGGAAAACGAAGTAAAAGAAGGTGGTGGAAGAGGAGGAGGAGGAGGAGGAGGAGAAGAGGAAGAGGAGGAGGACAACTGTGGGATCTTGCTGCTTTCTGAGCTTGGTGATTTTCTTGCAGATGTTTCATTACCCAACCAGGTAATGCCATCAATGCTAGAAAGGAGTGGGGTTTGCGAAGAGTATTACTACTACAACTACAACTGCTACTGTGGAGTCCCTTCTTGCTCTTCGAGCTCAGTGGTTTGTTTACTGACATTTCATAACCCACCTAGGTAACATCATCAGTACTACAAGGGGGTGGGGTTTGCTCTCTGAAATTTATTTGCCTAATAAAGAAACTCATGCTGTACATTCTCTTGGTCTCCTCAAAATTATGATTCACAGGACCCCAGAGGTCATTCCATATACATACATACATACATACACACACACACATTTTGGAAACTCAAAAGAAAGCTGCTTCTTGCTGTACGTATCAGGAGATGCCATTCTAAGTAATAAATAAATAAACAAATAATTAATAAATAAAGTTACAGTCATATGACTGTATGACTGTAACTTTGTTGCTGGCAATCCTTATGATTTATATTGATATATTAATCATCATTTGTGTTGTAAGTGTTGTACCTTGATGAAGGTATCTTGTCTTTTTATGTACACTGAGAGCATATGCACCAAGACAAATTCCTTGTGTCTCCAATCACACTTGGTCAATATTCTATTCTATTCTATTCTATTCTATTTCTATTATCACTAAGTGTTGTATCTTATGATTCTTGACAAATATATTTTATTTTTTCTTTATGTACACTGAGAGCATATGCACCAAGACAAACTCCTTGTGTGTCCAATCACACTTGGCCAATAAAAAAAATAATTCTATTCTAAATACCTTTGTAGGAACCTTGTGAGCTTACAAAACCTGTCAATAAAGTTAAGGGATTCCGACAATCAATGCAAAAACCACGCACACGGAAACACTGGCTGAGTCTTTTAAATCTACGCAAAGACTAAAGATTGCAGGTCTGCAATTCCACACAATTTAGCTCTGGTAAACAAAGATTGTCCCCAGCTTCTGTCAATGGATTAAGCCAGTGTTTCTCAAGCTGTAGATGTGTGGAATCCCTCGAGCCGGATGGGGAATTCTGGGAGCTGAAGTCCACACTTCTTTTGAGTTCCCAAGGTTGAGAAACACAAGATTAAGCAATGCATTAGGACGATCTACTACCCAGGCCAGTTCTGTCTCATTCGGGATCGATCCTGCACCTTCAGGAAGTCATTAGCATGGAGAGGCAGACAAGCATCCCTTTCCAGGGTTATGGCTAGGGATACGGCGAAGGAGGTCATAAGCAGCCACAAAGTCATGGAGAGGAATTTATGCAGCTCTTTTTGAGAGACATCCCCACACCTGACGGCAGCAAATGCCAGTGTCCTTTCTTGAGGTTTTTCTGCTTTGTCTGAAATAGTGCAGGGTTTCCTGCTTGACCAGGGGGTTGGACAAGAAGACCTCCAAGGTCCCTTCCAACTCTGTCATTCTGTTAACGGTTGCAGGAATTGGGTATGTCTAGTTTAATAAAAAGAAGGACCAGGGGAGACATGATAGCAGCCTTCCAATATCTCAGGGGTTGCCACAAAGAAGAGGGGGGTCAACCTATTCTCCAAAGCACCAGAAGGCAGGATAAGCAGCAACGGATGGAAACCAATCAAGGAGAGAAGCAACCTAGAACTAAGGAGAAATTTCCTGATAGTTAGAATAATAAACCAGTGGAAGAATTTGCCTGCAGAAGTTGTAAATGCTCCAACACTGGAGGCTTTTAAGAAGAGACTGTAGAACCATTTGTCTGAAACCATTTATGCAGGGGGTTGGACTAGAAGACCTTTAGGGTCTCCTCCAACTCTATTCTTCGGTTAAGTAGTTATAATATTCTTCCTTTTCATTCGAATGGATCATCAAAGTCGTACTATTCAGATGATGCACCTGCCCGAAGAGCGCTCGCGCAAGCCGTGGGAGGCAGCTCCTCCCTTCCGCAAAGCCGCCCTCTGTTGTTAGTCTTCCTCAAGGTCAACTTGATTGTGTGTGCAGTGCACACAAAGGTTTCTGAAATGCGACAATGCCTCGTTTGAAGGGAACTCCCAGTTCCAACCATGACCCAAATTCACTCTGTCCACAATTTCCACGCCACAAACAATTAGTAGCATCAAGGTTATTATTGTTATTATATTATTATATTATCAATATTACAGTGATGAATACCACAAGAAATATATGTATCAGGATTGTTTAAAAATAACTGTACCCAGACCACACACTGATTGATGAAAATTGAATGTTATATATATATAACAAATAAAACATCAAAATTCAAAAAATTTTACTGACTAGTTTTTGTTGAGAAATCAAGGAATTCAAAACAAAAGAAGCTAAACTCTGCGTTCTTTAGAATAGAATAGAATAGAATAGAATAGAATAGAATAGAATAGAATAGAATAGAATAGAATAGAATAGAATAGAATAGAATAGAATAGAATAGAATAGAATTGAATTTTATTGGCCAAGTGTGATTGGACACACAAGGAATTTGTCTTGGTGCATATGCTCTCAGTGTACATAAAAGAAAAGATACGTTCATCAAGGTACAACATTTACAACACAAATGATGGTCAATATATCAATATAAATCATAAGGATTGCCAGCAACAAGTTATAGTCATACAGTCATAAATGGAAAGAGATTGGTGATGGGAACTATGAAACGATTAATAGTAGTGCAGATTCAGTAAATAGTCTGACAGTGTTGAGGGAATTATTTGTTTAGCAGAGTGATGGCCTTCGGGAAAAAACTGTTCTTGTGTCTAGTTGTTCTGGTGTGCAGTGCTCTATAGCGTCGTTTTGAGGGTAGGAGTTGAAACAGTTTATGTCCAGGGTGCGAGGGATCTGTAAATATTTTCACGGCCCTCTTCTTGATTCGTGCAGTATACAGGTCCTCAATGGAAGGCAGGTTGGTAGCAATTATTTTTTCTGCAGTTCTAATTATCCTCTGAAGTCTGTGTTTTTCTTGTTGGGTTGCAGAACCGAACCAGACAGTTATAGAGTTCTTTGACTTTGCAGCAACTGGGACAAAACTGCCCCACAATAAACAGCTGTTGCGCTTCCCTCCCCCCTCCCCCCCTTCCATTAATAATAATAAAAAATACATACAGGCAGTCCTCGACTTACAACAGTTCATTTAGTGACCGTTCAAAGTTACAACGCCACTGAAAAAAAGTATTTTAGGACCATTTTTCACACTTTACAACCCTTGCAGCATCCCCATGGTTGCGTGATCAAAATTCAGGCACTTGGCAACGGATTCATATTTATGACGGTTGCAGTGTCTCAGGGTCTCTGCTCCCCTTTTTGTGACCTTCTAACAAGCAAAGTCATTGGGGGAATCCAGATTCATTTAACAACAGTTGTGAACAACTGTGAACAGTAATTCACTTGGTAAGTAAAAAAAAATGGGACAAAAATCACTTATCAAATACCTCGCTTAGCAACGGAAAAGTTGGGCTCAATTGTGGTTGTAAGTGGAGGACTATCTGTATTCCATGTTTTATTAACTATTTAAAATGGTTCTGTAACCCTGAAAATGATCTTGTTGAAATGTACATAAATAAACTGGTTAGGCATTTGCTTCATCTTTATTCTTTTATTTCTAGTCCCTTGTGGATCCATTCAACGAGTTTGCATAAATCACCCGTCAATCCACCCAATCAATCTATCAGTCACCTAAATACTCAGCCTGCAAATCTAACTTCCTCCTTGTTTGATGAGGTGAGCAATTTCTGAGCTATAACCTGTACACAGCACAAAATTCCTCTCTGTAATCCCTGCCACAGAACAAAATAGTTGAAACTTCCTGATTGGGGAAGTAAGATTTTAAATGAAAAAAAGAAGAAAGAAATCTAATGAAAGGGGAATTTTAAAGCATCCAACATGGTGATCACAATTCTTTTACTAAAACACAGGAAAAAAAGTGGGGTCTAAAAATTCCAGGCCTGTATTGCCAATTTTCCCGCAGCCCTGTGTGGCCTCCAATTGCAAAAGGATTTCCTGCTTGTTTTCTAAAGAGGAAACTCTTGCAGCTGAGAGCTGGTAGCCAAACACCGGTCCAAGAAAATCTCTCTCCCTCTCTCTCTCCCCCTATATATATATATATATTCGTTTTCTGAGATTTTCACGGGTGTTTGTATGTAGATCTTTGGTTATTCGGGTTTTCTCCCGCGTAAAATTGGAAGTGTCTTGGCAACGTTTCGACAAAGTCTCATTCATCATCTTCAGGCTGGTGTTTACTGCTTCGTGCTTCTAGGAGCAATGTGTGATCCCAGCTGTTTCTTCCTTTTAACTGCTAGTGGTGGTTTGAACTGATTGGTTGGGAGCTTGGCCGTGTTCTGATTGGGTGGAGGTGTGTTCTGATTGGTTGTGGGTTTGGCTGTGCTCTGATTGGATGGTGGGGTTGGCTGTGCTCTGATTGGATGGGGTGTGTTCTGTTTGGGTGGGGGGGGGGCTTGGTTGTGCTCAGGTTAGTCTGAGTTGCAGGGGGATTTGAGTTGGTGAGCTGCATTGCTGTTGTTTGGCTTCGCGTTTGTGGTCGTGCTACATCTTCATGGTGGGTGTCAGTCTGCTGCATGTATGGATTGGAGGGGTTTGAAATGGCTAATGATGCATCTGCGGTCTGGCTTCTCACCAACTCAAATCCCACTTTGCTCGCATTAGAACAAAGCCAAAGCCTGAAGATGATGAGTGAGATCTCATCGACACGTTGCCTAAATGCTTCCAATCTTACACGGGAAAAGACCTGAACATACCAAAACCTGCTTGGTTTTTCACTTGGGTTTTGTTGTTGTTGTTGTTTTCTTACATACGTTTCATGACTCAACTAGGTAACGTTATCAGTGCTAGAAGAGAGGGGGGTTTTCAGAGAGGAGAAAGAAGAGAAGGAGGAGGAAAGGGGAAGGGGAAGAAGAGAAGGTCCTTGGTGTACTCTGAGCTTGGTTGTTTGCTTGAAGACATTTCATGACCCAACTAGGTAACATCATCAGTGCTAGAAGGGAACAGGCTTTGTGGAGAGGAGGAGGAGGACTGTGGGGCTCTTTGTGCTCTCTGAGCGTGGTTGCTTTCTTGCAGATGCTTCATGATCCAAGTTAGGTAGCATCGTCACTGCTATCTTACCTAGTTTGGGTCATAAAATGTCTGCAAGAAAACCACCAAGTTCAGAGGAAGAGCCCCTCACTTCAACCCTGGGTTACAAATATTCACCTTTGTTGGAGCTAGGTATGTTTAGCCTAACAAACAGAAGGCTTAGGGGAAGATAGCTGTCTTCCGCTCCTTGAACGGTTTCACAGGGCCTAGATTTATTCTCCATAGTACCTGAGGACAAGAAGCAGTGGGTGGAAGCTGCTCGGAGGAGATCCCACCTGGAAATAAGGAGGAATTTTCTGACAGTGAGAACGATTAATCAGTGGAAGAGCTTGCCTGCCTCCCACAGTAATGGGTGCTCTATCGCTGGAGGTTCGTAAGAAAATATTGGACAACCATTTGTCCAGGATGGAATAAGGGCAGGGGGTTGGACTAGAAGACCTCCAAGGTCCCTTCCAGCTCTGTGATTCTATGAAAATGCAGTGGCCACTGATTAGTGCCACAAGACTATATTACGCCTGTGTTTTTGAGCCCTGTGCTGGCATCAAATAGTTTCTGAGTGCAATGCAAAGTAATGGCCTGAAACTATACAGCCTTCAAGTTTATATAGCCTATACATACAGGCTACTCCAGTATCTGCAGGACCACAAAGGCCAACCAGAATCAAAATCACTGTTATTAGTTGGGGCGACTGTTATTGATTTATTGATAGCCGGCTGGGTGACTTTGGGCCAATCACCAGGAGATGGGGAGTTTAGAATAATAGAATAACAAAGTTGGAAGGGACCTTTGGAGGTCTTCTAGTCCAACCCCCTGCTCAGGCAGGAAACCCTATACTATTTCAGACAAGTGGCTCTCCAGTCATTTCTTAAAAACCTCCAGTGTTCATGAAGAAGCCACAACTTCTGGAGGCAAGTTGTTCCACTGATAGATTGTTCTAACTGTCAGGGAGTTTCTCCTTAGTTCTAGATTGCTTCTCTTCTTGATTAGTTTCCATCCATTGCTCTATTATTATTATTTTTTATTTTTATTTTTATTTTTTTTATTATTATTATTATTATTATTATTATTATTATTATTATTATTATTATTATTATTATTATTATTATTTTATTTACACAAAATGACAGTATACACAGCAAACAACTATGCTGGATTTTGTATCACAGATCACTAGTCGAACACTTCCCAAGCGTTTAGGACTGCGTGATGTATCGCTGAATTATGCGAGCAGATCCCAGTAATTCCCCCCACTGGGTGCCGCCTTGACATGGCAGGGAGCTTAATTGCTCCAATGAAGCTGAGAGCTGTGCTGGCGGTAGTGTAAACTACCAGCAGGCCCAACCATGCCAGAGAGATCTAGGCCGAGGAACAGAACTGAGTGCACCCAACAACCCATGCAATGATTCATGGTGAAACACAATCGAACGAAGCCTATACCGGCTCAGTCGTCGCCCGGGTTAACAAGGACCGTGTCGGATGTTGGGGAACCTGGGCATCCGTCGACAAGTGGGCTACAGGCCATGGGTCCCATAGCTGAGCAACCAGGGCATGGGCCTGTAGAGCTATTGGAAGCAGAACCACCTCAGAAGCGGCAGAGATACACCATGTCAGAGAACCACAATTATTATTATTATTATTATTATTATTATTATTATTATTATTATTATTGTTATTGTTGTTGTTGTTGTTGTTGTTGTTAGTCATTAAACATGAAACTCAGTTAACTGAACATTCAAAAACATATTCAGTTGACATTTAATTAATAATAATTAATAATAATAATTAATAATTTTATTTTATTTATTTATTTATTTATTATTTTAATTTCTATACCGCCCTTCTCCCAAAGGACTCAGGGCTGTTTACAGCCAGAATAAAACAACACATACAAAAATTAAAAACAAATTTAAAAGACTAATTCAAATTTAGCTATTATTATTATTATTATTATTATTATTATTATTATTATTATTATTATTATTCCATCAATTATTAATCTAGTCTCACCTTAGTCATGAAATCTTGCTTGGTGACTTTGGGCTAATTATCAGGAGACGGTGAGTTCTAGTCCCACCTTAGCCATGAAAGCCTGCCGAGTGTCTCTGGGCCAATCACCAGGAGACGGTGAGTTCTAGTTCTGCCTTAGGCAGGAAAGTGACTTTGGGCCCACCACCCTGTCTCTCTCAGCCCAACCCACCTTATAGGATTGTTGTTACAGGGAAAATAGGAGGAGGAAGGAATATTAGATATGTCCACCATACTGAGTGACTTCCAAAGTAAGAAGGCCAGGATAAAAATCCAATTATTTAAATTTATGAATGCTTTATACTTGTTGTAAGTGATATTTTAGATTCTAAAAGATGACTACAGGTAATAAACTGAACGAATGAGTGTAAAAAGCAAGGACTGTGACCAAGCGGGCTATGGATCCACAAACATTTTGTGTTTGTCACTCGTTTGCTAGCTTTTACAGAAGCCAAAATGGAGTCTGCAAAAAATACCACAGTCTTGTGGAAAGCTAGCACGAAGGCATTCAAGAGCCCCTCCTGCTACAGAGCAGTCTCAAGTCTCAGGAAATGTCAGGATCTGTTTTTGCAGCCAGCTGGGTCTTTGGGAAAAGCCAAACACACGATGACAGAGCTTGAAACCCAGAGTTTTCGTAGTGGATCACTACAGGATTAAGAGGAAACATTTCGAAAGGAAACAGCACCAGCAGCAACCGAAACACACCAGGTCGTAGGATCCTTTTGACATGAAATGAATTGCTTTTGAGAAAAGAAATCTTAGCCTTCCCTGTTTACCCAGGGCCGGCTAGCAGAAGAAAACAAATATTTTGAAGCGAACAAGTATCGGAAGTTGTCCTCTGACTCACATCCTTTTTTTTTTTTTATTTGAAAGGAAACTTGCTGTAAAAGACAAAGGAAGTTCAGGCACAACTAAATCGCCAGAAGATCGAGTTAAGACAAACTCCAGATTCTTTTACCGCTGGGTGAGGTATACAAAATAACATACATAACAGAGTTGGAAGAGACCTTGGAGGTCTTCTAGTCCAACCCCCTGCTCAGACAAGAAGCCCTGCACCATTCCAGACAAATGGTTGTCCAATCTCTTCTTAAAAACCTCCAATGTTGGAGCACCCACAATAGTAGTAGAATAGTGGAATTCTTTATTAGCCAAGTGTGATTGGACACACAAGGAATTTGTCTTTGGTGCATATCCTCTCAGTGTACACAATATATATATATATATATATATATATATATATCGTGCTTCATGATCAGTGTGGGTTTGGGTCTGCTTTCTGGGTGGATGTGTGGTGGTGACATCCTGTGTGGACCTCGTGGGTCTGGTGTCATTCCTCGTGTTAGGGACACGTTTGTCAATAAGGGCAGGTTTCCAAATGGCTGGTAGGCGGGAGGTATCATCTCGTTTGTTCATGCTGTGTGGGCGTGTTTCTTTCTCGATGGCTTCTCTGATTATTCTGTTGTTAAAGTGTTCAGTTTTGGCAATAGTTCTGGTCTTTTTAAAGTCAATATCGTGTCCTGTGGCTTTAAGGTGTTGGACCAGGGAAGAAGTTGGTTCCTCTTTTTTGACTGAGTTCTTGTGTTCTTCAATGCGTGCACTTATTCTTCTGTTGGTTTGTCCAATGTATGTGGTGGGGCAGGCGGTGCATGGGATTTCATATACTCCTTGATTTTCCAACTCAATTTTGTCTTTGGGGTTTCTTAAGATGGTGGATATTTTTTGGTTTGTGCAGAATGTTGTCTTGATGTTGTGTTTGTGGAGGATCTTGCTGATTCTGTCTGTGGTGCCTTTTATATATGGGAGGAGGGCTGTGCCGTTTTCTTGTTCTCTGTCTTGGATTTTAGTGGGGGGTTCTTTAGCTGACGAACAACACCTAAAAACCGAACTACACACTCTCACTAACGTACTAACATCCAATGGATTCCAGAGAAATAAGATTACCAAACTAATCCAAAAAGAACCCCCCACTAAAATCCAAGACAGAGAACAAGAAAACGGCACAGCCCTCCTCCCATATATAAAAAGCACCACAGACAGAATCAGCAAGATCCTCCACAAACACAACATCAAGACAACATTCTGCACAAACCAAAAAATATCCACCATCTTAAGAAACCCCAAAGACAAAATTGAGTTGGAAAATCAAGGAGTATATGAAATCCCATGCACCGCCTGCCCCACCACATACATTGGACAAACCAACAGAAGAATAAGTGCACGCATTGAAGAACACAAGAACTCAGTCAAAAAAGAGGAACCAACTTCTTCCCTGGTCCAACACCTTAAAGCCACAGGACACGATATTGACTTTAAAAAGACCAGAACTATCGCCAAAACTGAACACTTTAACAACAGAATAATCAGAGAAGCCATCGAGATAGAAAAACGCCCACACAGCATGAACAAACGAGATGATACCTCCCGCCTACCAGCCATTTGGAAACCTGCCCTTATTGACAAACGTGTCTCTAACACGAGGAATGACACCAGACCCACACTCACGAGGTCCACACAGGATGTCACCACCACACATCCACCCAGAAAGCAGACCCAAACCCACACTGATCATGAAGCACGATTAAGGACCAGAAGCCAGACCGCAGCTGCAACATTGGCCATTTCAAACCCCTCCAATCCATACATGCAGCAGACTGACACCCACTGTGAAGATGTGGCACGACCGCGAACACGAAGCCGGACAACAGCTGTGCAGCTCACCAGCTCAAATCCCCCTGCAGCTCAGACTAATCTGAGCACAACCAGGCCCCCACCCAAAGAGGACACACCCCCATCCAATCAGAGCACCAAAAAACCCCCATCCAATCAGAGCACAGCCAAGCTCCCACCCAATCAGTTCAAACCCCCACTAGCAGTTAAAAGGGAAGAAACAGCTGCAGTCACACATTGCTCCCAGAAGCACGAAGCTGAAGCCTGAAGATGACGAATGAGACTTCGTCGAAACGTCGCCAAGACACTTCCAAGTTTACACGGGAGAAAACCCGAACAACCAAAGACCTACATACAAACACCCATGAAAACCTCAGAAAATATATATACATATATATACATATATATACACACACATATATATATATATATATTCATCAAGAATCATAAGAGACAACACTTAGTGATAGTCATAGGATACTAAACAAGCAATCAAATCATACTAGGAACTAAATAAATTGTAAAGATACAAGCAACTTCTGGAGGCAACTAGTTAACTATTTTCACTGCCAAGAAATTTCTCCTTAGTTCTAGGTTGGATCTCTCCTCGATTCGTTCCCATCGGTTGCTTATTGTCCTGCCTTCGGGTGTTTTGGAGAATAGGTGGACCCCCTCTTTTCTGTGGTTGTTGTTGTTAGTTGCGAAGTCGTGTCTGACCCATCATGACCCCATGGACAACGTTCCTCCAGGCCTTCCTGTCCTCTACCATCCTCTGGAGTCCATTTAAACTCATGCCTACTGCTTCAGTGGCTCCATCCAGCCACCTTGTCCTCTGTTGTCCCGTTCTTCTTTTGCCCTCAATCTTTCCCAGCATTAGGCTCTTCTCCAGTGAGTCCTTCTTTCTCATTAGGTGGCCAAAGTATTTGAGTTTCTGTAGTAGCCCCTCAATTATTACTATTATGTCACCCTTTGTCCTTCTCTTCATCAAGACTAGACATACCCAATTCCTGCAACCGTTCTTCATATGTCTTAGCCTCCAATCATCACCTAATCCTCTTTGTTGCTCTTCTCTGCACTCTTTCCAGAGTCTCAACATCTTTTTTATATTTGGTGACCAAAACTGGATGCAGTATTCCAATTCTGGCCTTACCAAGGCCTTGTAAAGTGGTATTAACACTTTGCATGATCTTGACACAAAACAAAACACCTTTTATACAAAACATCTTTTATACAAAACATTCCTGACAGTTAGAACAATTAATAAGTGGAACGACTTGCCTGCAGAAGTTGTGAATGCTCCAACACTGGAAATTTTTAAGAAAATGTTGGATAACCATCTGACTGAGATGGTGTAGGGTTTCCTGTCTGGGCAGGGGGTTGGACTAGAAGGCCTCCAAGGTCCCTTCCAACTCTGTTGTTATATATTATATCTTTTCACTGAATGTAGCACATTACAAAGCAGATATGCTGTATAAGATACAACGCTTTGCAATCAAATCAGCAAGGATCTCAACTATTCGCTAGAGGATAATTATGTACAAACACCTAAGTGCAAAACCAGCAGTGTTTATCTACTTCACTCGGCCTCGAAAAGTCCCGAAATTTTAGAAAACAAATTGTTAACTCCAGGAAAAGAAGAAGTTAAGAAGCTGAGAAAGCAATTTTAACCCATTGAAAACCATCTGAAAACAAAACCAGCCGGCCTAAAGCTAAATAAAGAACGGGCCTAACGTGTTTTCCCCAGATGAAGAATCATCAAAAGAGCGTCCCAAATTAGCTGGGTTTTAATTTCCACGTGGAAGGAGGAATCTGTACAGCAGGAAAATACGTTTTGTTTCAGGTGTGGAATGAAAACAGGCCAACTCAAACTAGTTGGACGAGTCAAGTCGGCCACATGCTATTAAAAAAAAGCACTGGAACCACACGGGTTTTATACAGCAGTGGCCAAAATTGTGGAAACCATTTGGGAAAAGTGTATTTTTAAGGCTTGAAGGCTAATAACACCACTTTTTTGGGGGGAGTTTCAAGATAATCCTATTCCCCTGCTGGAACGGCCTGGGAATAGCCCAGACCTTCACCCAGTTGAAAATCGATGGAGTCGACTAAAGAAACTTGTTAGTCAGAGGTGACCCAGCAATAAAACCCAGTTAATAGAAGCCATCATTCAACCCTGGTTTCACATTAGAACAGCTGCAGAACTCAAAGACTTGGTTCACTCCATGGGAAGATGTTGTAAGACTGTAATTCATGCTAAAGGTTACTCAACTAAGTATTCACTGACATGGTGATAATTTTTGTATATCTCATTTTTTCTACGCGTTTCACTTTTCTTCTTTATACTGTAACGGCTATTCTAATAGCAAATCCTTCATAAAAGTTATTGCATTACATCCTTGATTAAATTATCTTTCCATTGATATATAATTTTATGGTACTACTCCAAAAAAAAAGTGGTGTTATTCGCTAGTTTTAGAAAATACACTTTTCCTAAAAGGTTCTCACAATTTTGGCCAATACTGTAGCAAATTCTGGACTTGTAACCTTTCAAATAGGGATCATTCAAACTTACGGTGACACTGAAAAAAAGTGACTTAGGGACATTTTTCCTGTTTCCGAGCATTGCAGCATCCCCTCGGTCACGTGATCAAAATTTGGATGCATGGCAACTGCTTCATATTTATGACGGGTTACGTGAACTGCTTTTGTGACCTTCTGACAAGCAAAGTCAATGGGGAAGCCAGATTCACTTAACAACCATGTGACTAACTTATCAACTGCAATGATTCAATGGTGGCTAGGAAGGTTATAAAATGGGGGCAAAACTCGCTGAACGAATGCCTCGCTTAACAACATACATTTTGGGCTCAATTGTGGTCGTAAGTCAAGGACGGCCTGTATTTCGAAGACAGAATGCTTGAAATGGTCCGTGTCATCTTCGGAATGACAAGGATACCCTGAACGACTAGATGACTTGTAATGCCATTGCTCAAACCAGACAAGTTTTGTTCTGGGATCAGAACAAAGCTTCAAAGCCTGTTTTGTATCAGCCTCAAATCCAGCTTATGGAACACATGAGTTTCCTTTCACACTTAGCTCACTTTAAAAAAAATGCCATTTTCAAAACTGAAGGAGTTTGTGCTCTTTTGCACAGAAGACTTGAGTTTTCTTTCCCACTCAAGTCACTTAAAATGGCTTTTTGAAATACAAAACAGTTTGTGCTGTTTAGCACAGACCCCCCCCCTACACTAGAAAGTCTTTCAAAACAGATATTTCACTTCAGGCATGTTTTGTTAAAATGAAGAGGCAGTGTTATATATAACCTAGACCAAACTGTTTAGGACTGTAGTTGTTAAGGCAGCATCTTGAATTATGGATGGAAAAAATTAGAAATTTAGTTAATATAGAAATGCTATAATGGATTTATTGTTCACAATGGCAGTTCTACTCCTGAAATCAAATGCAGGATAACCTTAGACTGCACTGCAATGATTAACAGGAATAAAATCTGGAAAAGCAGAGATATCGATACAAATACAAAAAGCAGGCTGGTTAGAGCAATACAGGTAGTGCTCAACTTATGACCACAACTGAGCCCAACATTTATGTTGTTAAGAGAGAAATTTGCTCAGTGAATTTTGCCCCATTTTATGTTCTTGCCACGTTTATTAAGCGAATCACTTAAATTAGTAACAGGGTTGCTAATCTGGCTTCCCTCACTGACTTCGCTTGTCAGAAGGTCGCAAAAGGGGATCACATGACCTTGGGACACTGCAACCGTCATAAATGCGAGCCACTTGCCAAGCAGATGAATTCTGATCACTTGAGCATGGGGATGCTGCAATGGTCGTAAGTGTGAAAAATGGCCACAAGTCCCTTTTTTCAGTGCCGTTGTAATTTTGAAAGGCCACTAAATGAACCGTTGTAAGTCAAGGACTGCCTGTAGTCTCTGTAATAATATATGGGTGTGAGAGCTGGGTACCAAGAATGGCTGATTGAAGAAGAATTTATGCCTTTGAACTGAGGGCTGGTGTAAATTATTGCATGTATCCTGGACAGCCAGCAGCCAACGGAGAGGTGCTGAATTGTATAAAACCAGACACACCATTAGAAGTCAAAATCTCAAGACAATGGCTGATTTAATTCGGCCAAGTTATGAGCGTGAATTCAATGGAGAAGGCAATGACGCTAGGAATGGTCAGTGGAACAAGGAGAAGGGGCAAGCAACCAACGCGGTGGCTCGATTAACATCGCAGCTGATGCAAAGTTGAACATCCAACAATTGAAAGCAGCTGTGCTCGGCAGGGTAGCCTGGAGACCACCTGCCTATAAAGTCACCAAAAGTCAGACGTGATTGAATGGGTTAAAACAACAACATAGTGGGTTTAACGTAAAAACCAGGTAGCATGTTTTCTGACGAATGTGTTTTATTCAAAGGCATAACCTTGCTTCAGCAGTGAGATGGGTGCCCTTTAAATAATAATAATAATAATAATAATTATTATTATTATTATTATTATTATTATTATTATTATTATTATTATTATTATTATTATTATTATTATTCCTCCCCCTCCCCCTCCTCCTTCTTTTTGAAGGCCTCTTCCATATGTTTCCAACCCAAATGGTCCTGAGCTTTGTTGTTCGTTTGGCTAATTGACTAATTGCCAATATTTGGCTGATGTCATCGTTCCATTTTGTAGATACAAAAGTGGGATCCATTCTATGACTGCCTTGGCCCATCTGCCCTCAGTTCTTCTTGCTTTATGACCAGCCCGCTTCCATTCCAATTGTTTTACTCTCTTGATGGTCTCCTATACTGTCGTTTATTCTGCCATCCATGTGCAGGATGTCTTTCTATCTTGTCTTGTAATGCTGAGCATGTATCTTTCCATGGTTCTTTGAGCCACGTGTAGCTTTTGTATCGATTGTGAGGTTAGTGACCATGTTTCACCAGCTTATGTTACAGCAGGTAGCACACACTAGAGATTTAATAAATAATAAGTATAACCACCTTTGGTGAGCTCCAGTTTATTTCATCAGATGCCATCTATGACGTGAGCTCACCAAAGCTTATGCCTTTCAATAAAATTTGCCAGTCAGAAAAGGTGTATCAGACTGCAGGGTTTGTTTGTTTTTGCTGTCACAGACTAACACAGCATTCATCTTATGACATCTGCATTTTGCAGTAACTTGTAATAATCTCAAAGAAAATTTTGAACTCTCCACATTCGCCCACCATGTAGACATAAAGCAAATATTATAAAAATGTAACCTGGACAGCCAGACCCTCCTGAACAGGCAAGCTTTCAATTCAATATAAGAACCGCCGATTATCCTTGGAAAATGCGGTAGTTCACCTTAGCTCATGCGTTCTCCTTTCAAGACAATTTGAAAATTCTGCTAGGCTCAACTCTCTCCAGCTTGGGCAGTCAAGGGTGGCACGGCGGGGGCACGGGGACAGGTGGCATGATGTGCTTACCTGATATTCAAAAAAGTTAAGGACTGCAAGTTCAAAATGGCTTCTGGAATATAACGAATGCAATTCTGGTACAAATTCAAGCTCTCGAGGGAAACGAAGAGGCAAGCTTCTTGGGGCAACTCGGAGAGTCGGTTCCGTGATAAATCTTGAAAGAGAAGAAATAAACAGTGTGAGATCCAACTGAGTGAGAGTAAGCACATAAAGATAAAGATGGGATTACAATAACAATAACAACAAACCATAATAGTAGCAATAATAGGCTAAAGTGCTCTGGGAGTTTAAAATTCAAACAGACAAGCACCTGCCACATAACACCCCAGGCTTAACAACTGTCAATAAGAAGGACAACCAAGTCTGGATCGTGGACGTGGCAATGCCTGGAGACAGCCGAACAGAAGAACTGGAGAAGATAATAAAATACAAAGTCCTGCAGATAGAAGGAGAACAACTGTGGCAAAAGAAACCGAAAGCAGTACCAACAGTGTAAGTGCCTTAAGTTTAATAGTAAAATATCTGAAGCACCAATTCAACCTCATCAGCCCTGAAAACATCAAAATCTCCATCAGTCAAAAGGCAGCTTTGCTTACATCCTGCAATAATACTTTTAACACCATCAAACCATAACCTCTGCCTATCCCAGGTCCTTGGAAAGGACTTGACTGATGGATAAAGATGCCAAACCCAGAGTGATGAACTATAATAACAACATCACAAAATACAAAGGCCTGCAAACAGAAGTAGAATGACTGTGGCAAAAGAAAGCAAAGATGGTACCAATAGTGACAGGCATCACTTGAACACCAACGGCATTGACACAATAATCCCTGTCAATTGCAAAAGGCAGCTTTGCCTCGGAACAGCTTCCATCCAGCAACAAGACCTTTAATAGTATTAAACAAGAACATCTGCCTATTCCAGGTTCTTACGAAGGACTCGATAGGTGGACCAACATGCCAAATCCAGTCTAAACATCTGGCTGACTGTGCGATGAACCATAACAATCACCACTGGCATTGACACAATCATCAACAGTCAATTGCAAAAGGCAGGTTGCCTCGGAACAGCTTCCATCCTGCGATGAGACCTTTAACTCCATCAACCCTCCACATCTGCCCATCCCAGGTCCTTGGGAAGAACTCAACAGGCGGACAAAAATGCCAATTCCAGTCTAAACATGTGGTTGACTGTGCGAAACACAATCATTCCATTTTACAATGAAATTTAGTTTTAAGTGGTTATTGTCAACATAATTACTATGGGCTGCAAGAAGAGGAAGTGTCTCCAAAAATAAAACAAATCACATTATAGCTTAGGTCACTATGGCAAATTTAGTCCAGAAATAAAAATTCACTCACTGTAAACCAGCTTTCCCCACAAGATGCCCGGCAGGTAAGCCAGACTACAACTCCCATCACTCTCACCATAATATTCATTCTTATGGACTTGAGCACAAGGAGGGAAGGGATTTTTCTGAATGCAGAGAGTCCTTAACTTACAACAGTTCAAAGTTGCAATGGCACTGAAAAAAGTGACCTATGACCGTTCTTCACACTTACGACTGTTGCAGCATCCCCATGTCATGTCCCACTCCTCCGCTGACGGCCGGGTCAGGGAAATCCGAATCAGGCGTGCCTCTGCAGCTCTGCCAAAGTCCTAGCAAAGTCCTCAAGGCAGGCAGGAGACCAGAAAGTGACTTCAGCAAGATATGTTTAGACTTTGCCTGACTCAGATAATGCCAGAAAGCAGATCCTTTATATAGGCCATGGGGTGTGGCTCCATGACTCAGCACTTATCCAGGCCTGCCCCTCCCTTCCTTCTGTTGCCTCCGTCTATCAAGTCTTCTGAAGCGAGGGTCACTCCAGTCTGCAGCTGTTGGCAATTGACCTCCCTCAGGCTCACATGCTGTGGAGGAGGGGGAGGGGTCTAGTTGCTCCGTTTGCCTGGGCATGGAGCCAGAGCTGGGGGCTGGAGATACTTCCTCCTCTTCAGCCTGTCTGGGCATGGAGCCAGGGCTGGGGCCGGGAGGCATACTAGGACATTCCTCCGTGTTCGGAAGCAGATAAGAAGGCCCTGGCTGTGGTGAGATCGGACGACTTGGCAACTGATTCATATTTATGACTGCTGCAGTGTCCCAGGATCACCTTTTGCGACCTTCTGACAAAGTCAAGGGGGAAGCCAGATTCACTTAACAACTGTTACTAACTTAACAACTGCAGTGATTTACTTAACAACTGTGGCAAGAAAGGTCGTAAAATGGAATAAATTTTGCTTAAGAAATGTCTCACCTAACAACAGAAATCTTGGGCTCAATTGTGGTCTTAATTCAAGGACTACCTTTACGCATTGTGTTTTTATGGACTAACTGTTCAAAGCCCGGCTGTTTTATTTTGCTGGAACACAGCAAACTCAGAATCTTACATTGGAACCACTTAAATGAGACTGTTTTGTTCGGAGCCCAAAACAAAACGTGTTTCTCATTTCATGCTCATCCATATTAAGAGGGCTGCTGCGGATTTCGGTAGTTGGCAGGAGAAATACGTCAAATAAATAGATACACATCTGTCTGTATGCTCCTCTCTCTCTCACGTACCCCCCTGGGCTCAATATTTTAGCCCAAATTCCAAATGATGTTGGCTTTCCTTCCTTCCTTTGATCCTTCCTGTCTTTTTTCTATCCTTTGCTATGCTGATCATTACAGACTTAGCCTTCGCTGCTAAAGGCTCAAGGAAGAGCCATCATTCCCTTCTGGACCAGCAAGGCAAAGGATCAAATTGGGAAAAATTCTTGATTTGCCTGAATATTTTCCTCCTTTTGTGTGGCAAGGGTTTAAACAAAGTCTCTTGCAATAAATACTGCTTAGCCCCATGCTTGGAGGATTTCCTGAAATAGAAGAGCCAGATGACCTCATACCTTCCTTCTCATTGCTTAAGGTAGGAATGCTAGGATGGCTTCGAAAATACACAATTTAAATCCATTTCTGAAGCAACAGCATTTCTCTAACCCACACTTTTACTCTCCATTTGCAGCTAACCAGTACAGGTAATCCTCGAAATTAAAAAAGTCTCTCAGATATTTCTTTCTCAAAAACTAGAGGAGAACCAAAGATCACTTTAAAATCGAAGTATTTTCACTGCCAACAAATGAATAGCTTATGCTGCACATGTGGAAGGCTCCATATTCCATTTTATGTTTTTATTTATCCCTTTTTTTTTTAAGTTGCATTCTTGTGCTATGAAGTGAAATTCTCAAGAAGAACTCCAGCACCCAAACACACACACACACGCCAAACTATTTCAAGGACACCGTTTCAGAATAAATGCCCGTTTGCTGGCTTCAATTATAACAAGGCCTGCAAACTCAGGACAAAACTTGCTAACAGGCCATTAAGTGCCGTTTGCAAAAGCCGCATTTCTGGAAAACATATTCAGGCTGCTGTTTGGGAACGGATGCATCCCAGATGAGAAACGGTCCAGGCAAGCTTTGGCTAAAGTTTGCCGTGAGTTTGCACTTGTAAGAAAAAAGCAAGTTATTTTTGCCAAGGTAAAAATTCCACAGCTGTGGCATGCTGCAAGGTGATGCTGCAAGGACCTGCTGGAAATTGTGCGATTGGAAATGGTCAATTTTATGAACTCCGGAGTCTTGGTAGAAAAACTCTCTTCTACTTTAGAGCCAGTCTCTCAGGACAAAATAGCTACCATAGTTCTCGGATATAAAAGTGTGTAGACAATTAAGAGAAGCCCCCTTTCTCTGCCATGACCCTCCAGCACAGGGGTCTCCAAACTATGCAATTTTAAGACATGTGGACTTCAAGCCCCAGAATCCCACAGCCAGCATGGCTGGCGGGGGGATTCTGGGAGTTGACGTCTACAAGTCTTCAAAGTCACATAGTTTGGAGATGCTTGCTCTATCTTGCCCAAGTGTCTATGTAGATTCTCAGTCATCCACATCATGGTTGCCCCAAAGATTCTTTTTAAAGAGGCAACTGGTCTTCCTTTTATTTTTCCTTGAAGATGTTTCGCTTTTCATCCAAGGAGTTTTTCAGTTCCAACAGTCAGAACTGAAGAAGCTTCTTGGATGTGAATAATTCAGGAGAGAAGCAACCTGGAATTAAGGAGAAATTCAAAGATCTCCTGAAAATTAAATATATCCCTTGGGGAAATTCATTTAAAGCAATTGCAACTACAGATATTCCTCAACTTATAACAGTTCATTTAGTGGCCACTCAAAGTTACAACGGCACTGGAAAAAGAGACTTATGACCATTTTTCACACTTATGACCATTGCAGCAATCCTGTAGGCATGGGATAAAAATTCAGATGCTTGGCAACTGTCTCATAATTATAACAATTACAGTATCCCGGGGTCATGCGATCAGTTTTTGCAACTTTCTGACTTTTTTTTTTTTTTTTTTTTTTTTTTGTTTACATTTATACCCCGCCCTTCTCCGAAGACTCAGGGCGGCTTACAGTGTATAAGGCAATAGTCTCATTCTATTTGTATATTTTTACAAAGTCAACTTATTGCCCCCCCAACAATCTGGGTCCTCATTTTACCTACCTTATAAAGGATGGAAGGCTGAGTCAACCTTGGGCCGGGCTCGAACCTGCAGTAATTGCAGGCTACTGTGTTCTTAATAACAGGCTTTACCAGCGTGAGCTAAACCGGTCCTTATGACTTTAAGCAAACTCAATGGGAAATGCAGATTTACTTAACCACCATGTTAATATAACTTAACAAATGCCATAATTCACTTAGCAGCATAAATCTTGGGCTCAATTGTGGTCGCAACTCAAGGACTACCTGTATTGAGGTGTAAGACAAGAGACAAGGTTGAATATTAGCTCCGTTCTTTTTCAATGTCTAGCTAAACCCAATAATTCAAGTGCTTCGCATTTCAGCCAATCGTCTACCCACTTTGACTGTTTGTGCAATTCCAGCATTATTGGTATGTCAAGGATGTAGTTATTATGTCTACTTCACAGGTGGGAATGTGAAAACTACTCAGGGCACTAGTTTTATTTTGGAAACAACAAAAACTATCAGTAAATTATCAGAAAAGCAAGGTCTGAAGTTTTGCCTGACTACCCTCATAAAAGCCACAAATGGCAAATAAAAGAGATCGATGGAAGAGGTATCCATGCAGTTCCAAGTTTCTTTATCCTGGGATGCTCTTTTAAAAAAAAAAAAAATTGGGCAAGAGTCACACAGCGTATCTCTGAAGCTTTGGAAGGATTCTACCTTTCAAAACTACCCCTTCACCTTGCAAGACCTTTCAAGCTAAGATACAGTTAGTCCTTGATTTACAACCATTTGTTTAGTGACCGTTCAAAATGACAAGAGCACTGAAAAAAGTGACTTAAGGTCATTTTTCAGACACGCAGCATTCCCCCACTATCACATGATCAAAATTCAGATATTTGGCAACTGGCTTATATTTATGACGCTTGCAGTGGCTCGGGGATCACGTTTTGCAACCTTTTGGTTCGCAAAGTCAAAGGGGAAGCCGGTTTCGGCTAACAACCGTGTTACTAACTTTACAACCGCAGTGAGTCACTTAACAACTGTCTTACTTAGTAATAGAAATTTTGGGCTCCATTGTTGTCGTAAGTCGAGGACCACCTGTAGTCCCTATGGTTCCCACATTTACAACTTTGCAAAGCTTAACATTCTTGAAGCCACCCCAAAAAAAGGTTATTAGAGCCATATTGATGGTTCCAACAAGTACCAAAAAATGCTATATTACTTGTGGAAACAGGTTTGGGTCCGTTGGATACGATAACGTGAATTTGGTGGATAGTTAAAATGAACTGCAGGTTCACCACCCGACAAAGTTTGTTTTTAAAAAATTAAAAAAACTGAAAAGGAAGACTCGATGGACCAATAGGTATAGATATTTACAGAATGACACAGGGGGTTTGTTTTTTTTATCACTTTTTTCAGTGCTGTTGTAACTTTAAAGGGTCACTAAACAAATAGTTTTAAATTGAGGACTACCTGTATGTAATCTTCGTAATTTCAACTGCTTTGTGTAATCTTTTTTTTATGTTTTGATTGTACTGTGAGATGTCCAGAATCACTGAAAGTGAGATGGACAGCATAAAAATTCAATGAATAAATAAGTAAATAAATGAATTCTACTTCATTACTAACTAGATGCTAAGTGGCTGCGGTTATAAAGCCATTCCTATCCTGCAAAATTACATATTTTGGTCAGTTCCCCAAGGCTGAGGATTTATAACCTTTCCTACCCCTTAACGAACTCCAGCAAAACCTTCTATTAAGCTAGTAAATCACCCGTCATTCAGTTCAGGCTCCCAGCCAAGGAGAGTCCGAGCAAATTTCTTTTTCAGGAAAAGAAAGAGAAGGGAGCCAAGATGGCTAAAATAAGCTGAACTAAATAAATAAAAGGCTGCAGTAGATACAGCAGAAAAGTCAACCGTCTGCCTCATCTGGCTTACAAACTTTGGTATGACTAAATGAAAGATTTTTTTAGAGGAACAGATCAGTCTCGGCTATTTTTAAATATTTTACAGATAGCTAAATGGTTTCGCCATTCGCAGGAAAAAAGGCCCAGAAATCTTACTATCAAAATAGGAAAAATATGTCTTTGTGTGTCTATTTTCTTCTTAATATCTGCTCCCCCACCCTGTGTGTGTGTATGTGCATGCCGGGCACACAGGCACATGCAAGATTTAAAATTAGACATTTTTAAAAAAGTTTTTCATGCGTTTGCTTATGTAAAGCTACACACAAAATTAATGGAAACAGCTGTCATGTAGGTAAACCTATTAATTCTTCAAAAGGAAGTCTAGCAAACATTTAGAACAAAGTCTTTAAATCAGAGCAACGGAGGAGACCATCTCCAACCAATAAACTCACACGAGGCTTCAGTTGTACTATATATTCTTGTTGCTTAAAGAAAGTGCAGTCATGTGCAGCCAGTTTGGTATAGTAGTAGTTAAATGCTGGCCAAGAGAAGCCAGGAGGCTGTGAGTTCTAGTCCTGCCTTACAGATGAGAGCCAGCTGGGTGACTTTGGGCCACATACCAGGAGATGGGGAATTCAAGCCCCACCTTAGGCAAGAAAGCCAAAGGGTGACTTTGAGCCAATTACCAGGAGACAGGGAGTTCTAGTCCTAGCTTAGGTATGAGAGCTGGTTGGGTGACTTTGGGCCAATGACTAGAAAACGGTGAGTTCTATTCCCACCTTAGGCAATAAAAGCCGGCTGGGGGACTTTGGGCCAGTCAATCTCTCAACTCAACCCACCTCAAAGGATTGATGTTATGGGCAAAACAAGAGAAGGGAATATTATGCATGTTTACCATCTTGAGTTACATATAAAATAATAAAGGCGGGATACATACCTAATAATAAATACATATGCCGCTATTTTTCCTTTAGGTACACAGAGGCACATGACGTCAACTCTAATGCACGTGAAGTTTACCATAAAACACAAACGTTTAAATCCGTGTGCCTGTTATCAAAGACATGTGGATTACACATGATGAAGAGAGAAGAGTTTTAGCAGATTAAGGCAAAGCAACTTGGAGGATCTAACAAAGACCACCATTGTGCTGGGAGCAGTCATTTCGGGAACAGTTGCCAAATAAAGATTTTCTTCGCCGTATTAAATATCAACCGATTAAATCTGTTCGCAGGTTGAAGAAGGCAGCATGAGCACCTGTCACAACAATGACCTCATTTTCAGTCTGTTCAAATATTATGATGAAAAGAGAGTTTCCATACGCAGGGCCTTTTCTCTCCTCCAGAATGGTTGCGAAGACCCTAACAAAAGCTTTGGCTTCTGTTTTCAATTAACAGCCGTTTAATTTTGCTCAAATCTTTTAGCTGCAGTTAAACTCAACCAACCTCAACCAAGGCCTGGGATTTAAAAAAAGGTAATTGTCCTGAACAAAGATTCTTCTATAGAAGAACCCAACTGTGTGCACACCAGTCCTTGACTTAAAACAGTTCGTTTAGTGACCATTTGAAGTTACAGCGGCACTGAAGGACCATTTTTCACAGTTGCCACCTCTGCAGAAATCTCCGTGGTCGTGTGCTCAAAATTCAGATGTTTGGCAACTGGATCGTACTTATGATCGTTGCAGTGCACCACGATCCCATGATCACATTTTGCAACCTTCTGACAGGCAAAATCAACGAGGAAGCCAGATTCACTTGACAAATGTATGACAGGTAGTCCTTCGACTTACAGCAGCTCATTTAGTGACCGTTGAAAGTTACAAACAGCCCTGAAAAAAGTGACTTGGGAGCATTTTTCACACTTATGACCGTTGCAGCATCCCCAGGGTCATGTGATTTACGTTCAGATGCTTGACAGCTGACTCACACTTATGATGGTTGCAGTGTCCAGGAGTTATGTCGATCCCCTTTTGCGACCTTCCGACAATCAAAGTCCATGGGGGAGTCAGGTTCACTTAACAACCGTGTTACTAATTTAAAAACTGCAGTGATTCACTTAGCAGATGTGACAAGAAAGGTTGCAAGATGGCGCAAAACTACTTTTATTTTTTTATTTTTTTATTTGCATTTATACCCCGTCCTTCTCCGAAGACTCAGGGCGGCTTACACTGTGTCAAGCAATAGTCTTCATCCATTTGTATATTTATATACAAAGTTAACTTATTGCCCCCAACAATCTGGGTCCTCAATTTACCTACCTTATAAAGGATGGAAGGCTGAGTCAACCTTGGGCCTGGTGGGACTCGAACCTGCAGTAATTGCAAGCAGCTGTGTTAATAACAGACAGACTTAGTCTGCTGAGCCACCAGAGGCCCTTAACAAATGTCTCACTTAGCAACATAAATTCTGGGTTTAAGTGTGGTCGTAAGTTGAGGACTACCTGTATTTGAAAAGAAGCCTAGAAAAATATTGCTTTCTAGATGACTCCAGGACCCTATGCCCATAGAGAAGCAAGGTCAAGCATTTACAGGTTCTCCTTGACTTACAACCATTCATTCAGTGACTGTTCGAAGTTACAGTGAAACTAAAAAAAAGTTTCCAATGGCCGGTCCTCACACTTACAACCTTCGTAGCATCTCTAGACACCGAGTGTCGAAAAGGTTGTGTGGAAACATCACGTGCATGCACGCCGGAAAAGCTGAACCTCTGGCTTCTAGCACACATGCACACACGATAATCAGCTGGCTGGCATGCACATTCAAGCCGTTTTCGGCACTACTGCGCATGCAAAGGGCTCACACTCCGGAAAAGCCGAACTTACAGGTTCCGGCATGCATGCGCATCCGACAATCAGCTGGCCGTCGCACATGCCCACACCAGCTTTTGGCACTGCCGCACATGCAAAGGACAGCTGATCATTGCGTGTGCATGCCGCCAGAAACCCGGAAGACAAATAGGCAAGGCCACACATGCCAGGCAACATGGCTTCACGTGCCATTTTGGATATGCGTGCCATAGGTTCACCATCACGGATCTAGGACATCCTGAGCTCCTATCTGAAAGGAAGGATATAAATCTAACAAATAATTAAGTATCCACTGACAATTGTGAATCCAAAAGTGCATTCCAGATAATTAGGGGACTGGAGACATATGATGAACAGTTGCAGGAATTGGGTATAGCTAGTCTAGTGAAAAGAACGACTAGGGGGGACATGACAGCAGTGTTTCAATATCTGAGAGACTGCCACAAGAAAGAGAGAGTCAAACTATTCTCCAAAGCACCAGAAGGCAGGACAAGAAACAACGGATAAAAACTAATCAAGGAGAGAAGCAACCTGGAACTGAGGAGGAATTTCCTGACAGTGAGGACAATTAACCAGTGAAACGACTTGCCTCCACTGAAGGTTTTTAAGAAGGGATTGGACAGCCATTTGTCTGGTATGGTATAGGATCTCATGCTTGAGCAGGGGGTTAGACTAGATGACCTCCAAGGTCCCTTCCAACTCTGTTATTCTATAGCAATAGCACTTAGACTTATATACCGCTTCACAGGGCTTCACAGACCTCTCTAAGCAGTTTACAGAGTCAGCCTCTTGCCCACAACGATCTGGGTCCTCATTTTACCGACCTGGAAAGGACGGAAGGCTGAGTCAACTTTGAGCCGGTCAGGATCGAACTTCAGTTATTTTATGTTCTAATAAAAAATTTAGGGAACTCTCAGTCCAGGATTTATTCATTAAAATGGTTGTCTATAAATATCTAATGAACAGAAGGGCTTCAATCCATGCCAGCATTCTATCCCCCAACATTATATGCTGGCTCCATACAGTACGCTTTGGTGACCTTTAAAGTCACAAAATTGCCTTATTTTACTGTAGACTCTGCGTAATGTCTTCCAAAGAATAGTAAGTATTGACAAGAAGCATCGGAGGCCTGGGATCTAATGATCTTCTGAGGACTCCGTTTGTCCTGCCTACATAATCTTTTATAGAATAGGTTCCATTATAGTTTATTTCTCCTGCCTTCCCCCATCAGGCCAGCTTTCAAAGGACAATTAGCAGACTTCCAGAAGAGAAATGGAATGGGGCCAACTTACTATTATAGCACACACAAAATAAATCAATATTCTGACATGAATTAAACAGTCCAGACAAGCATTCAGGAAACCACGTCCAATCAGCAATCACTGCTAACTAAAGCTCATATTCAGACAGTTAAATTGCAAAGATATCTTTAAGGAGCAACTCAAAGACCATGACTAGTTAAATAATTGCCACCATCTTGTATTGATTTTAAAACTCCCATTTTGTCTTAAAAATGCTATAAACTAAAGCATGGCTCAGCTTTGCTGAGATCAATTGATTGTGAAAGTCTATTTTGATAATAAGCCGTTATTAACAATAAATGGAGCCCTCAAATATGTCAACATAAAAGCCATTAGTTTAAAAGATTCTGGATTGGGAAGCAATGTAAGAAACAATTCATTTCCACATTTTGCAACTTGGTCGTATGTGCAACTTAACACATTTTTTTTGGCGGGGGTGGGGGGGAAGGAATTACATCTTTAAAGACAGTCTTCTTATAGAATAGAATAGAATAGAATAGAATAGAATAGAATAGAATAGAATAGAATAGAATAGAATTTTATTGGCCAAGTGTGATTGGACACACAAGGAATTTGTCTTGGTGCATATGCTCTCAGTGTACATAAAAGAAAAGATACGTTCATCAAGGTATTTATTTATTATTTAAATTTGTATACCGCCCTTCTCCCGAAGGACTCAGGGCGGTTCACAGCCAAGTAAAAATACATAATACACTATAAATACAATTAAAATACTATTAAAAAACTTATTAAATTGGCCAGAATTAAAATTTAGAAATAAAACCCATTAAAAACCCATAAACTTAAAAAGCTAACCCAGTCCAGCGTAGATGAATAAGTGAGTTTTAAGCTCATGAAAGGTTCGGAGGTCCGGAAGTTGACGGAGTCCTGGGGGGAGTTCGTTCCAGAGGGCGGGAGCCCCCACAGAGAAGGCCCTTCCCCTGGGCGTCGCCAGACGACACTGTCGCGCTGACGGCACCCTGAGGAGTCCCTCTCTGTGAGAGCGCACGGGTCGGTGAGAGGTATTCGGTAGCAGCAGGCGGTCCCGTAAGTAACCCGGCCCTATGCCATGGAGCGCTTTAAAGACGTTCACCAACACCTTGAAGCGCACCCGGAAGGCCACAGGTAGCCAGTGCAGCCTGCGCAGGATAGGTACAACATTTACAACACAATTGATGGTCAATATATCAATATAAATCATAAGGATTGCCAGCAACAAGTTATAGTCATACAGTCATAAGTGGAAAGAGATTGGTGATGGGAATTATGAGAAGATTAATAGTAGTGCAGATTCAGTAAATAGTTTGACAGTGTTGATGGAATTATTTGTTTAGCAGAGTGATGGCCTTCGGGAAAAAACTGTTCTTGTGTCTAGTTGTTCTGGTGTGCAGTGCTCTATAGCGTCGTTTTGAGGGTAGGAGTTGAAACAGTTTATGTCCAGGATGCGAGGGATCTGCAAATATTTTCACGGCCCTCTTCTTGATTCGTGCAGTATACAGGTCCTCAATGGAAGGCAGGTTGGTAGCAATTATTTTTATATAAGCCTATGTAAAATAGGTGCTATACTTCTCAACTTTGACCATTTTAAGATTCGTGGACTTCACTCCCAGAGGTCCCTAGGCAGCATGGCTGGTTGGGGAATTCTGGGAGTTGAAGACCATCTGTCTTAAAGAGGTCATGGTTGAGAAACAAAGCAGTAAGATCTTTCTTCCAATCAATCTTCGCAATCAAGACCAATTCAAATTTATTATTTGTTTGCTCAATTTCTAAACCCACCCAATTCAATGAAGTGACTCTGATCCAAGTTCTAAGTATTTTCTAACCTTATTTACCCACTGTCGCTATTATTTTATTCATTCATTTATTCCAGTTTATATGGTTACCTATCAGGCAATCGAATTCTAGGCAGCCCTAACATTTAAAAACAACAACGAAGAGATACACATTATTAAAAAAAAATGGTGGAGAGAAGGAAACACAACAGTGTGTGCAAATATACATCTCACATCTCTCTTTAGGGCAGGAATCAAAATTCACTTGACATAAACATTAACGCAACGACAGCCCGTGGAAGATCCTGGCTCGATGCCCAAGAAATCTTAATTTATCTTTACTTATACAGCATTATTCACTGCTTTAAACTTTAGATCAGAACATAATTTATCCTTCTGCCTTATATGTACAAGCATGCCTCCCAAGCTGCTCTGGGCTGTGTTGAATGTTTTAGCATAAAAAAGCATTTCAAAGTTTTATATATATATATATATATATATATATATATATGGACAGAAGCTCACCCTTTTATCGTCTTTCAAGCAAAAGTCAGAAGCTAATATTCACATTCAGAATAATGCACTGGTTCTTATGTGACTTATGGGCCACAAACCACTACTGCAGTTTCCTGTTCTTAATATCCATTTGGCCATTCATAAGAATAGGGAATAGGGAGCATTGTTCTTTTGACTTGTGACATGGCGCCTGACAGAGGCAGTTTGTCTTGACAGAGTTTCTTTTAAACATTTTTTTTTTAGAAAAATAATAGTCAAGTAAGATTTCCTTGTAATCAAAAGATGCTTGTAGTTTTTTCCCCCATGTCTAGAAATGATCCTAGAAAAGATTTAGTACTCTAAATCTTATTTTCACATCCCCTACAGGTAGTCCTCGACTTACGACCACAATTAAACCAAAAAATTTCTCTTGCTAAGCAAGGCAGTTGTTGAGTTTTGCTGCATTTTACAATCTTTCTTGCCACAGTTGTTAAGTGAACTACTGCAGTCGCTAAGTTAGTCACATGATTTTTAAGTGAATATGGCTTCTCTATTGACTTTGTCAGAAGGTCACAAAAGGGGATCCCATGACCATGGGAATGCTGCAAGAGACATAAGTGTGAAAAATGGTCATAAGTAACTTTTTTCCAGTGCTGTTGTAACATCGAATGATCACTAAATGAACGGTTGAAAGTCGAGGACTACCTGCACTGATCACTTCATCTAAAGGAGGGGTGTCAAACTCGATTCATTGAGGGCCGCATCAGGGTTGTGTTTGACCTTGGGGGTGCCAGGGGTGTGTGGCCAGCTCAATGTCACTCATGTTGGGGGTGCCTTTGGTGGCCCTCGCGCTCTGCCAGCAAAAACAAGCTCCCGAGCTCCGTTTTCAGCTGCGCCAGCCTCCTGCAACCCTCAGCCAGCGGGGGAAAAAAGCTCGGGGGGGGGCCCCTTGGAAGCTCCATTTTCCCTGGCAGAGGCACTGCGGGCCGATCCTTTGTCGTTTCCAAGGCAGCCCCACAGGCCAGATCTAAGCATCCTGCGGGCCTGATCTGGCCCCTGGGCCTTGTGTTTTGACACCCTTGATCTAAGGACTGAGTTGCCAATCTCAATTGTGACTGCTAAACCAGAACTACTATTGAATTTTATTCCATTTCTAACCCCAACATAAAAATGGATGGATGGATGATGGGTGGGTGGACGGATGGATGGATGGACAGACAGACCCCACTGAAATTCATTGCACAGCCACATTTGAGGAGAATCCTGCTGGCTGACAACTAACACACTCAAGGACAATGTGAGATAATTACAGTTTTAAGAAAGGTAGAATGCAGAAGGAGATAAGAGTTTTCTTTTTTTATTTATTTATTTATTATTATTTAATAAATAAATATATTTTTTTCATTTTTACAATAAAAGGCATGATTATGCAAAGATAGCAAAAATCAGGAGTAATACCCTTCTAACAAACCTCATTCAAAGTCAATGTCCTTTCAGGACTTCCAGTTCCAGATTCTGATTTTTGGCTCACGCAGATCTCTTGCAACCTACGCAAAGATACCCAGCTGATTTATGATACTGTCATAAGGGAGCTTTAAAGCTTGTAATTTCTCTGGCAGAACAAGCTTCATCACTACAGTCAAGTGAGGCATGTAATGCACCTCTATAACTGTCTGGTTCGGTTCTGCAACCCAACAAGACACAGACTTCAGAGGATCATTAGAACGGCAGAAAAAATAATTGCTACCAACCTGCCTTCCATTGAGGACCTGTATACTGCACGAATCAAGAAGAGGGCCGTGAAAATATTTGCAGATCCTTTGCATCCTGGACATAAACTGTTTCAACTCCTACCCTCAAAACGACGCTATAGAGCACTGCACACCAGAACAACTAGACACAAGAACAGTTTTTTCCCAAAGGCCATCACTCTGCTAAACAAATAATTCCCTCAACACTGTCAAACTATTTACTAAATCTGCACTACTATTAATCTGATCGTTCCCATCACCAATCTCTTTCCACTTATGACTGTATGACTGTAACTTTGTTGCTGGCAATCCTTATGATTTATATTGATATATTGACCATCAATTGTGTTGTAATCACGCTTGGCCAATAAAATTCTATTCTATTCTATTCTATTCTATTCTATTCTATTCTATTCTATTCTATTCTATTCTATTCTATTCTATTCTATTCTATTCTATTCTATTCTAATACCAGGAGAAAAAAAGAAGAAAAAGAAAGAGGAAAGAAGAAAGCCACAAATATGATACACCTTCTCCTGTTTTGCACACATAATGTCAGCCTGACCATCTATTTTTTTTTCCGTTTCAAGCTTGCTGCCAGCTGCCATGGAAACGGGGATGGAGGAGCAATGGGTATTTGGGAGGGGAAGTGTGCAGGTGGGGGAAGAATGAAGTGTTGAGATTGGACTCCTGGAAGACAGAGGCCACAGGGGCTGCCTCGTAGTGTCAAGGCCAACCGTCCTGGGAATGGCATGCAAGAAAGCGCAGAGCATCTGGACTGGAGACATTCTCAAAACATCTTCCTGGACTGATGATTGGATTCTGTCTGCCTGGCTACCGGGGGTAGGGGAGGGTGCAGTGGCTCTGGGGTGATTTTCAATTTGTAACGCTTGCTTCAGTTCTTGCCTGATTTCGCTGCAGTCAGATCTTTCCTAGCAAAAGTACCTCTTCTCTTTAAGTTCATGGAGTCAAGAGTTTTCTCTCCTGGGAAGTGATTGGGGGGGCAGTCCTGACACATAATTTCTGCACGGCATTAGAAAATCGCACAAATTCAAAATCTAGGGAGGAAATTGCTCCCAGTCTCATAACAAAATATAACTACATGACGTGTGTGAAATTGCTCGAACGGGTTTTCTTTCATTCCTAATAAACTACCGGTTGGTTCAACCCACAGATATAAGGAAGGAAATACAAGTTCATCTAGGAATTCTATCTCAAAAGAGAAATTATGTTGAAAACAGACTGTGAAAGCGATGTTAAGAGACTTCCAATTTGGTAACCTATACAGGTAGTCCTCGACTTAGGATAACCATTGAGTCCAAAATTTCCATTGCAAAGCAAGACGAGCAAGACGGCTGTTAAGTGAGTTTTGCCCCCTTTTACTATATTTCTTGCTATAGTTGTAAATCACCGCAGTTGTTAAATACATGGTTGTTAAGTGAATCTGGTTCCCCCGTTTATTTTGCTTGTCAGAAGGTCACAAAAGGGGATCACGTGACTCTGGGACACTGCGACCATCATAAATATGAGCAGGTTGCTAAGCATCTGAATTTTGATCACGTGACCATGGGGTTGCTGCAACGGTCACAAGTGTGAAAAATGGTCATAAGTCACATTTTTCAATGCTGTTGTAACTTCAAACGGTCACTAAATGAATGGTTGTAAATCGAGAACTCTCTACCCCAAAACCTAGAATGACAGGAGATGCTGTTAACAAAAAATGTTCTTAGTTATACTTTCCATTCTTAAAAAAAAGGATATTCAGGCTGTTTTCACAGAGAGAAAAAAACCCCATAAAAGATTCAGGAAAGAATGAAATTTAAAAGGGAAAAAAAAAGTATAATCAGCAACTCTTTGAAAAACAAATGCTTTTTACAAAGACAACAGGCAATTCCTTTGTACTTTATAAATATTAGATTACATAAAAATAGAGTAGGATTTCATTCAAGCATCTGGCCTGTTTTAAAGACACTCAATCTTAACCTCAGGAAGAAGCAGACTTGCGTCAAATTGGGGGGCGGGGAGACATATAAGAAAATATTAAAAATCCGTGCCTGAAGCGGGACTAGAACTCACAGTCTGCTGGTTGCAGAGCCACATCTGCAGGCATTTCTAACTAAGCCATCTTGCATGCCAGTCAGCCAGCTGTGACCACCTCGGCAGGCAGGAAGTTCCTCTCAACATCTCAAGAAAGATTATTGCAAGAAACCGGAAAGCTAAGCGCACACACCTTGAAGAAATTGCAGTGTGAGAACAAGCAGCCAACGTTTGAGAAATCTGGTTTTACCGTGACTGAGAGAAAAAAAGAAAATTATGGGAGTTTAACTACTTCATTTACCACAGTTCTACACCGCCCATCTCACCTGAGTGACCGAGTTAGTTTGCACTATCTTGGACAAATAGTAGTTTCTGCATTTTAAATGTGAAACTATAGGTTTGCATTTATTTAAAGGTAGCTACCTGAAGTTGAACAGGGTATTTTGTTCAAATTGTCAATCATGTCAATATTTTATGTATTATAATCATAGATGATAGGATAGACAGATGGACGGACGGACAGACGGACGGATCTATGGTAGGTAGGTAGGTAGGTAGATTAAACCCTCAACAATGTAAAATTAACCTTCCTTATTGATATAGCAGTCCCACAATTAGTACAAATTCTGAGCTAAAATTACTGGTATGAAAACAATGTTTACCACTCCTGGGAAGAGTAAAAATTATCTTGAAATGAATCTTATCTGGCAGCAACTCTGCTATTCGCCATTCTTCAGCTTTAGATGTAAATGTTGCAAATTAAAAAAAAACCTAAAAAGTTACAGGTAGGACCAAGATTTTCCACATTTTCCAGGAAGGAACTGACTTTTTAGTTGCTTTATTGCACACTTTAACATTACAGATAGTCCTGGACTTACAATCATTTGTTGAATGACCATACGAAGTTACAACAGCACTGAAAAAATGACTTATGACTGTTTGTCTCATGGTCACATGATCAAAATCTGCATGCTTGGCAACTGGCTCATATTTATGACGGTTGCACTGTCCCGAGGTCAACTAATCCCCTTTTGCAGCCTTCTGACAAGTAAAGTCAATGGGAAAGCCAGATTCACTTAACAACCTTAAGTTACTAACTTAACAGCTGCAGTGATTGACTTAACAATTGTGGCAAGAAAGGACTTAAAATGGGGCAAAACTCACTTAACAACAGTCTCGCTTAGCAACAGAAACGTTGGGCTTATTTGGGGTCATAAGTCACGAACTACCTATAGAATACAGTGCTAAGTGTTCCCTGCAACTAATTCTTGCAAATTATAAGGGACAGGCCGGGGTTGTAGTCAATAGAAGTGTGGCTTGGGGAACACACCTAGTTCAGGAGCCTCAGACTATCCATCCCTATTTAAAAAATGGTTTTGTAACCTGGAAAAATAGGGAAGAGACATTTATCTTTTAATTACCCAGAAGGGAAAACAAAAGATTAACCCTTGTGGAATGTCTAAAGAGAGGACTTGGGCCAAGTAGGCATCCTTCCAATATATTTGTTTATTATTACAGTGCTTTGTCCATCTTAATCCCAAGGGAGTCTAGGCGGTGTATAAATCTCAAATGCGTTTTTACACAACATTTCATGATGTGCTTGTTAGTGTTGGCTACTTCTGCTGTTTTAATCTTGTTTATGTGCAGGAGGACTGTAAGATGCTCAAAGTTACTGGAGCATCACAGCAGCCTAATAAAATAAAATAAATTAAATTAAATACAAAATGTAATAAAAGAAACCACTAAGGTCCTAGTCCTCTCTGAAGGCCAGAAGAATAGGAGTCATCCTGTATTTCAGCATATCCCTGAGATAAGAAGGAACCATTCGTGGGCAGAGTTGACCCACAGTGGGTGAGTGAAATTTACTGGGGAAAGGTAACGTCTTGCAGGGGACGAGCAGGCTGAGGTGGAAGGTGGGGTTAAATGTGTCATTAGTTTGGAGCCATTGCATTGCCACAAGAGACCAAAGTCCAACCCCCCATCTGTGAATTCCGTTGACCCTTCATCTAGTGCCAATTTACCTTGGTTAGTTGATTGGATTCTTATTATTTATTTATTTATTTATTTATTTATTATTATTTATTTATTTATTTATTTATTATTTAAATTTATATACCGCCCTATCTCCCAAAGGACTCAGGGCGGTTCACAGGCATATAAAACATCAATATACAAAATTAAAATAATCTTTAAAAAACTTATTCCAATGCCCTATTATTAAAAATAAAAATATAAATATTAAAATCAATTTAAAACCCTATAAAATTTAAAATCTAAGCCAGTCCTGCACAGATGAATAAATGTGTCTTGAGCTCATGACGGAAGGTTCGAAGGTCCGGAAGTTGGCGGAGTCCTGGGGAGCTCGTTCCAGAGGCGGAGCCCCACAGAGAAGGCCCTTCCCTGGGCGCCGCCAGACGACACTGCCTAGCTGACGGCACCCTGAGGAGTCCCTCTCTGTGAGGCGCAGGTCGGTGAGAGGTATCTGGTCGCAGTAGGCGGTCCCGTAGATAACCCGGCCCTATGCCATGGGCGCTTTAAAGGTGGTCACCAAAACCTTGAAGCGCACCCGAAGGCCACAGGTAGCCAGTGCAGCCTGCGTGGGATGGGTGTTATCACGGGAGCCACGAGGGCTCCATCTATCACCAGCGCAGCCGCATTCTGGACTAACTGTAGCCTCCGGATGCCCTTCAAGGAAGCCCCATGTAGAGAGCGTTGCAGTAATCCAGGCGAGGCGTCACGGGCGTGGTGACCGTGCATAGGGCCTCCCGGTCCAGAAAGGCGCAACTGGCGCACCAGGCGAACCTGGTAGAACGCTCTCCTGGAGACGGCCGTCAAATGATCTTCTAGAGACAGCCGCTCATCCAGGAGGACGCTAAGTTGCGCACCCTCTCCATCGGGGCCAGTGACTCGCCACCGATGGTCAGCCGCGGATTTAGCTGACTGTACCGGGATGCCGGCATCCACAGCCACTCTGTCTTGGAGGGATTGAGCTTGAGCCTGTTTCTCCCCATCCAGACCCGTACGGCCTCCAGACACCGGGACAGCACTTGATAACCGTTGGGGTGGTCCGGTGTGAAAAGTACAGCTGGGTGTCATCCGCATACAGCTGGTACTTCACACGAAACCACTGATGATCTCACCCAGCGGCTTCATGTAGATAAAGAACAGAAGGCGAGAGAACCGACCCCTGCGGCCCCCCACAAGTGAGGCGCCTCGGGGCCGACCTCTGCCCCCCTGTCAACACCGACTGCGACCGGTCGGAGAGATAGGAGGAGAACCACCGATAAACGGTGCCTCCCACTCCCAATCCCTCCAACCGGCGCAGCAGGATACCATGGTCGATGGTATCGAAAGCCGCTGAGAGGTCTAATAGGACCAGGGCAGAGGAACAACCCCTATCCCTGGCCCTCCAGAGATCATCCACCAACGCGACCAAAGCCGTCTCCGTGCTGTAACCGGGTCGGAAACCGGACTGAACGGGTCTAGATAGACAGTTTCATCCAGGTGCAAGGGAAACTGATATGCCACCATACTCTCTACAACCTTCGCCGGCGGGTTGGAGACCGACGATAATTACCTAAAACAGCCGGGTCCAGGAAGGCTTCTTGAGGAGGGCCTCACCACCGCCTCTTTCAAGGCGGCCGGAAAGACACCTCCACCAAAGAAGCGCCGTAATCGCCTGGAGCCAGCCTCGTGTCACCTCCTGCGTGGCCAGCACCAACCAGGAGGGGCACGGGTCCAGTAAACATGTGGTGGCATTCAGCCTCCCAACAACCTGTCCATGTCCTCGGAGCGACAGGGTCAAACTCATCCCATACAATGTCACCAAGACCACCCTCAGCCGTCTCACCCGTATCACCGCAATCTTGGTCCAAACCATCCCGAAGCTGAACGATTTTATCGTATAGATAACCGTTAAACTCCTCAGCACGTCCCTGCAACGGGTCATCCCGCTCCCCCTGATGTAGGAGGGAGCGGGTCACCCGAAACAGGGCGGCTGGGCGGGTATCTGCCGGTGCAATGAGGGAGGAGGCGAGGTACGCCGCTTCCTCATTGCCACTAGGTAAGCCCTAGTATAGGACTTCACTAGTGTCCGATCAGCTTCTGAACGGCTAGACCTCCAGGAACTCTCTAGGCGTCTTCTCCGGCGCTTCATCCCTCTCAGCTCCTCGGAGAACCAAGGAGCTGGTTGGGACCTGCGCCGGGTCAGAGGCCGCAAAGGCACGACCCGGTCTAAGGCCCCCGCCGCGGCCTGTTCCCAGGCCGCAACAAGTTCCTCAGCCGAGCCGTGAGCCAGACCCTCAGGAAATGGCCCAAGCTCCGTCCGGAACCCCTCCGGGTCCATCAGGCGCCTGGGACGGAACCAACGTGTCGGCTCCGTCTCCCTGCGGTGGTGAATGGCGGTCAGAAAGTCCAGACGAAGAAGAGAGTGATCTGACCATGACAAAGGTTCAATGACTATTTCCTTTAAGTCCAGATCTCTCAACCACTGACCAGAGACAAAATCAGGTCCAGAGTGCCACCCCAATGTGAGTAGGGCCATCAACTACTTGGGTCAGGTCCAAGGCCGTCATGGAAGCCATGAACTCCCGAGCTACCGTCGATGACGAGCCGGACGATGGCAAGTTAAAGTCCCCCACGACTAAAAGTCTGGGGGTCTCAACTGCCACCCCAGCAAGCACCTCCAGGAGCTCGGGCAGGGCAGCTGTCACGTAGCAAGGAGCCAGGTACGCGACCAGCAAGCCCATCTGACATCTATGACCCCATCTCACAAAGAGGGATTCGCACCCGGCAATCTGAGGTACAGTGGTCTCCCTCGGCTCTAGACTCTCTCTAATCACAACCGCCACCCCACCACCCCTACCCTGGCCCCTCGGCTGATGAAATGCTCGGAAACCCGGTGGGCACATCTGAACAAGGGGCACGCCCCCTTCTGGGCCCAACCAAGTCTCCGTAACGCCCATAAGGCGCCCATTCTTGTAGAGGTAGTCCTCGGCTTACGACCACAATTGAGCCCAAAATTTATATTGCTAAGTGAAACATTTGTTCAGTCAGTTTTGTCCCATTTTACGACTTTTCTTGCCACTGCTGTTAAGTGAATCATTGAAATTGCTAAAAGTTAGTAACACGATGGTTTAGTGAATCTGGCTTCCCTATTGATTTTGCTTGTCAGAAGGTCGCAAAAGTGGATCGCATGATTCTGGGACACTGCAACTATCATAAGTATGAGTCAGTTGCCAAGCATCCAAATTTGGATCATGGGACCATGGGGATGCTGCAACGGTCATAAGTGTGAAAAACGGTGATAAATCACTTCCTTCAGTGCTGTTGTAACTTCAAACAGGCACTAAACAAACGGTTGTAACTCAAGGACTACCTGTATGTATTTCTTTGCATATGGTAGCCCATTTTGCCATAGCAATTCTAGATAGCTAACAAGATGGTGAGACACAAACAACATCTAAAACGAGAACTACAATACAACCAATATACAGAACCCATAATGACTGTCAAGTTAAAAAAAAAATCTGATAAGGTAAAAAGCACACAGCTCACTGATTTTGGGCCCACTGAAATGTACCAAGATGGGTGGGTGGAATAGAGAGGCACCACATTCAAGGGCAGCCCAACACCCAGAAAATATAAAACTGACCATCCTATCATGCCAGAATTCAAGAGACTTCTAACTCCTGTAATATGCAAATTTGTCTGACTGTAAGCTAGTCTATAAATGTAATCAACAACAGATGCCTACACAGGCTCTATTTCTAAGCATTCACAGCAAATAAAATTATATAAGCTCGCCCAGACGGCTTTATTCTGAATTTTAGAAAAGAGTTTTAGACAGTGGAACATTTTATGGAATGAAGTTACACCGATTAATAGGGCTAGAGAATGGGCATGTCCAAAAAAGGAAGAGTTTTAATGAGGTCTTAATTTACCTCCTCCAAAACCCAATTCAACCTGTTTTTATTTAAGATCAGAAAGCAGAGATAGGTCTAAAACTGAAGCTGAAAATAAAGGAGAGATCCACAATTTAACTGCAGATCTATTAACCTCCTGCAGTGTTGTTATGATTTCTGCGGTGAAAGATAGCTTTATTTATGCATCCAAACAGTTGTGGTTACTAGTGGTAACCATGCGGTGAAGGGAATGTGGCTTCAGTTTATTTTATAGCTTACTCTGGTTGTAATGCACACACGTACACAGCGTTTTATGGGCCTTCAGCTTCAAGTCCCAGGGAAGAAGATAGGTTTAGATTTAGGACCAAATGCATCTTTCTAAAGAGGGTCTTGTTTTCTTGTGAGTTTGTATACCTTTGGCCCCATCTTTCCTGCCTCTTTAGCAAAAGCATAGGACAGACATTGGTAGAAGAAGAATAAATGTGACTAACTGCCTGTGATGAGAAATCGATATACAATGCCAGCCTATCGTACATCCTGCTTACAAATGTATTATTAGGTAAAGGTTCCCCTTGCACATATGTGCTAGTCGTTCCCGACTCTAGGGGGCAGTGCTCATCTCTGCTTCAAAGCCGAAGAGCCAGCGCTGTCCAAAGACGTCCCCGTGATCATGTGGCCGGCATGACTCAACACCAAAGGCGCACGGAACACTGTTACCTTCCCACCAAAGGTGGTCCCTGTTTTTCTACTTGCATTTTTTACCTGCTTTCGAATTGCTAGGTTGGCAGAAGCTGGGACAAGGAACGGGAGCTCACCCCGTTACATGGCAGCACTAGGGATTCGAACCGCCGAACTGCCGACCTTTCTGATTGACAAACTCAGTGTCTTAGTCACTAAGCCACCACGTCCCTATAATTAATTAATAATATATTTATTATTAATCTTTCATTAAACACAATTGTCATACTCAGCTTACTGATCATCCTCCAAGAAAGTCACGTTTCATTTAATCCATGCTTTTTTCTTACATTCATTGGGAATTGTCTCCTATGAGGCAAACTTTAAAAACTTCTGCAGCCTGAAAACAATTCTGACTTAGCAGAAATGACAATGTACAACTTTATTTTTGTCAGCTAGGATACAGAGTAACAAAGTTGGAAGGGACCCTTGGAGGTCTTCTAGTCCAACCCCCTGCTCAGTCAGGAGACCCTATACCATTTCAGAAAAAATGGCTCTCCAGTCTCTTCTTAAAACGTCCAGTGATGGAATGACCATTGGGACACTGCCAACTTTTTAATAAGTTTCCATCCATTACGCCACTTACCCTCAATTGTTTTCAGCACTATGAAACAAATTTATATATTTGAAAGAGGGTTCCTACTTTGGCTTTTTTTCAGCATTTTATTCATCCTACTGATCTCTATTATTATCAGCTTCTGTATCCACTATAAATGCACACAAAAAACCACAGCTTTTATCTATACAAGACTATAATTCAAAATTCAAAACAAGATGGGAAAATATATCTATGTGGTCCCTAGGAGTTGAAAAGAACTTAATGGCCCATTATCAACAGGAAAACAATAAAAACACCCAATGGCTCCAATTCCATGTCAATCATTTGTCTGAACTGGAATAGGGCTTTCTGCTTGGGTTGGATTAGAAGACCTCCAGGGCCCCTTCCAATTCTGTTATTCTGTTAATTTATACATGCGAGGTATGTATAAGAGGTATGGGAAAGATGCCTAATTTTAGGCATGCAAAAATATTAAGACATGTTTTAACTAAATGTCATTTATTTATTTACTTAGGCTTTATTTCAGATTTAATTCCCTTTGTCCAAGTAGGAGATGAAGTAGACAGGGGCAAGGGGTACTGTGATATAAAATACCAAATTCATTGTATATTATGCCAAATTTTGAAAACAAATGTACTATTTTGTTCTGAGAAAAAAAAATTTCTCAAAATGACTATAGATTTCAAGACATTGGCAGCATATTTTTATTCTAAACCAATGTGTATGTTTATATATTTAGACATAAAACTGTCATTCAAACAGCCAGCTCTATTTTCTTGTAAACCTTGATTGTATACCTCTGTTCTCCATGTAAATACAACTTATTCTGATTAATATTTTGCCCTAAATTCTGCAAAGCGTATGAGAAAGGAGATAAAATTCCTCCAGTACACCTAATCCCACTGCATATGACGCCCCACGAATTACATTAAATGGAATTTAAAGATGGAAACGAAAGTGCATCACATTCTGCCAAATCACCAGAGGCCGAAAAAGTAGACACCACCATCGATTCTGAAGAAAGGGAAAACAGACACAAGTGATGTTTAAACCAAGGACATAATACAATATTACCAAAGCAGAATAAAGACTGTAATCTGCCTTTCTATCCTAAATTTATTGTAGGCTCCAGCGAATTTACGTTCAAATAAAATGCTCCATGTTGTAATTTCATTTGCTTTCTCAGTTCTGGAGTGTGCACTATCTACACATTCAGAAACTTTGATAGCTGTTCTGAGCATGCTTGATGAAATGGAAAGTCCCCAGTCGACGTTCTTCTCTGAGCTTTGGTGCCCATCTGCTAAAAGGAGACTGTCGCTCTCAGCATTATCTTCAAAAATTGATAATGTGCAGAAAGCACTTCTGGAAAGCCTCTAATGTTGGTTTGGTCAAGGGATATGAGTTGCAACTGCTTAGAAACAGGGTCCTTACATTATTTGGTATATGGAGCATCCACAGTATTCTGGTTTCTTTTTTTAAAAAAAAAACATGGATAGTGAAAACTTTCAAGCAATCTTCCAAACCGTAATTTTTCAATCATTGAACTGAATAATTTGGTCTAAAAGATCTTTTTTTTAAATGTAAACACACACCTCCCCAAACACACCCCTTTGCTTATCCTGCCCTCACCAACATTCACAACCTCTGGGTAATATAATGAAAGTCAGTCTGCAAATCTGTAAGCAAACATCAGCCTCCCTATATTACCGCTGGATATTTTTCTTACTGATATTTTGCCATAAAGTATACCACTTCCCCTTCATTGTTTTTATACATTTCAAAAATCTGCAGCCATACACAAAATGGCATCTATCTGACAATGCTTCATGCTAATAATTTCTAACATTATATTCCTTCCTCTTTTGATACAAAAACACCCTATATTTTTCTTCTGCTCAACCAGTACAGTCTATCTGGATAATTTGTTCTAATTTGGACACACCTATTAATATTCAACTGTCTGCATTATTTCATCCATCTTAAAATTTGGCTATACTAAACTCTCCTTTTTCTACTTTTGTAAACATAGCATGACATTGGCAGGTACAGATACTCCTTGATTTACAACCACAATTGAGCCCAAAATTTCCGGTGCCAAGCCAAACAACTGTTAAGTGAATTCTGCCCCATTTTACGACTTTTCTTGCCACATTTCTTAAGTGAATCACTGCAGTTGTTAAATTAGTAACGCTGTTGTTAAGTGAATCTGGTTTTCCCGTTGACTTTGCTTGCCAGAACATCACAAAAAGGGGATCACATGACCCTGGGACCCTGAAACCTTCATAAATACCAGTCAGTTGCCAAGTGTCCAAATTTTGATAATGCAATTATAGGGATGATGCGACGGTCATAAGTGTGAAAGTGTCATAAGTCATCTCTTTTTTCAGTGCCATTGTAATTCTGAAAATTCACTAAATGAATGGCTATGAGTTGAGGACTACCTGCACTGACACAGTCAAACCACAGTAAGAACAGAATATGCCAATGGTAAGAATACTCAAGCCGTTCAACATTTGCCTGATTTATTTTCTTTCAATACATAAAAGGTCCTGTTTAGTTCTCAAGTTCTGCCTTTATATTTGAAGTGCATTTGATTATTTTATAGTAAAATGTTGGCCATCCCAGCTATTCTGTAGAACATCCCACCAAATCCACAACAAGTTTGTACAATTCTCTATAAATTGGAAGAAAGATCTAGACAGACTCATTTTCCATAATACAAGTAGTCCTCATTTAGTGACTGCCTCCTTTAACAACTGTATGCAATTACCTTGGTTTTTAAGAAATAACTTTATAACTACTCCTCTCATTTGCGAACTGTGTAGGTCTGCAAACATAGCTGAAGTAAGATCATAAATACGGTTGTAGTTTCATTTAGTGACCACTTTACTTAATAACCAAGTTATCAGTCCCAATTGTAGTAGCTAAACAAGGATCACTTGTATATTTTTCCCTCTTTAATTCAAGGACTATTAGGAGTCCGCAATTTTTAGCAGAAAATTATGTTTCCCAATTATGTTTCTGGTAGTGTCCAATATTTTCATTTTAGCAGTGGCTGCCTGGTTATTTTTTTCCTGAGAAAGAGAGGCAGAATATGCATAGGCTTAGATCAAGGTGGGTAACTATGGCTCCTTTATGACCTGTGGACTTCAACTCCCAGAACTCCTCAGCCAGGAATTCTGGGAATTGAAGTCCACAGGTCGTAAAGAGGCCATAGTTGCCCGCCCCTGCTTTAGCAGATGTGTGAAGCCCAGAGACCATAATCCAGCAGCAGAACAGCACTTCCGTCCACCCTTCACTACTTCCTGCCTCTCCTGGGTGCAAAAGAATAAGGGGGAACATCTTTCTAATTCTCCAGCCTGCCTTCCAATCCCGAAACCGGGGAGGAGGAGGAGAAGGAAGCCAGTACTAGTAAACTATTCCCTCCTGGTTTCTGCAGTTACAAAATTAGAAAAGGGCTTTGCTCTTCGTCTTTAAAATAGCACATACTCATTCACTCTAATGACTCGAGTTCTGGGCATCACTGCAACCGACAAAGTAAAAAAGCTTGAAAATCTTAACAGCACATCAAATCAATCAAACCCTTAGGTTTTATTTATTTGTATCCCACCTTTATTATTACAACTCAAGGTAGTTAACATACCTAACACCCCTCCCTCCTATTTCACCCACAACAACCCTGTGAGGTGGGTTTGGCTAAGTGACTGGCCCAAGATCACTCAGCCAGTTTTCCTGCCCAAGGTGGGACTAGAACTCCCTGTCTCCCGGCGATTGGCCCAAAGTCACCCAGCCTGCATTAGTGTCTCAGGTGGGACTAGAACTCCCGGTCTCCTGGTGATTGCCTAAAGTCCTCCAGCCGGCTTTCATATTTGAAGTGGGACTAGAACTCAGTCCAAAGTTATCCAGCTGGCTTCCCTGCCTAAGGCAGAATTAGAACTCAGCATCTTCTGATAATTGGCCCAAAGTCACCCGGCCGGCTTTCCTGCTTAAGGCAGAATTTGAACTCACTTGTCTCCTGGTTTCTAGCCTGGTGCCTTAACCACGAGATCAAACTAGCAACTATGACTAACTGCATCTGCTCAGCTTCATCCTTGGTTCAGTTGTATCTTGATTTCTCTCCACGCCCTTTTCCCTTTGGTCAACTTTTAGACTTCAAGGTTCCTCCAGCCAGCTGGCCAGCCTTCTTCCTTTGCTTCCCTTGCTGTTTACATGTGTGGTCAAGCCCAGCGATTTCGATTACATAAAAAAAAACAAAAAACCCTCATCATCGCTGCCAGAGGGATGGTCCCTGGGGAACGCTTGCCAACCCAACTGGGCTTCACAGACTTTTGCAGCCCTGTTATTTTACAAAACCATCAAAGCCTTCCCTGGCCCTGAACTCCATCCTGCAAGATCCTTTGCTTTTTTTGTTTTTTTGTTTTTCCTTTGCTACAAAATACCTGCGGACAGACGCAGCTCCTCTTTAGCACAGGAGTGTAAATATTCAAAAGCTGCATCAACAAACACTCGCCTGTCATTTGAGGACAGCCTCTCTCCTGTGGCTGCTCTCTCTGCACTACAAGCAGAAACACTATCCTGAACTCAGAGCCCAGGTTTCTAAATACAGGAAGTCCTTGACTTATGACCCCGTTTGAGCCCAAAATTTCTGTTGCTAAGCAAGACAGTTGTCAAATGTCAGTTGCTCCTTCTTCTGCATCTCTTAGCTATGCAGAAGCATTTGTTCCTGCTTTTATTTTTGCCTTATTTTTTGGCTTAGAATGGTTTAATTCTACTCTCTTTCCTCTAGCTTTCTTATACAGGTAGTCCTCGACTTACGACCACAGTTCAGTCCAAAATTTCCCTTGCTAAACGGAACAGTTGTTAAGTGATTTTTGTCCCATTATAAGGCCTTCTTTGCCACAGTTAAGTGAATCACTACAATTTAAGTTAGCAAAACGGTTGTTAAGTGAATCCGGCTTCCCCATTGATATTGCTTGTCAGAAGGTCGCAAAAGGGCATTGCAGGACTACATTGTAACTCTCATAAATACAGGCCAGTTGCCAAGTGTCCGAATTTAGATCACGTGATGGTGGGGATGCTCCAACAGTTGCGAGAATGCAAAATGGCCAGAAATCACTTTTTGCAGTGTGATTCTGACTTGGAACAGTCGCTAAATGAATGGCTGTAACTCAAGGACTACCTGTACACATGTTCACTCAGATATCCAAGCCACCCAGTTTGGAGGATAACTGGTGGCTGGTGAAAACTTTTGAGGGATGCAGCCACAAGGACTTCTGCCCAAAGAGGTCCATTTTCTCAGAAATAAATTAATCACTTAATGTAAATTAAATTAATCAGTCAATATTGCTAGTTTCTGGGCAAGATTTGTTTAACTTGTACATATTTTAATCTTGTACTTTAATAAATTTTATATTGTGTAGTATGCCTTATTTTAATTGTGATGCTTCTGACACAAACTCAGAAGTAAAGCCACTGGATCCAGTCCTTCCCCAAGGCAGGGCAACCAGAGTCCCATGTTACTATGACTAAACCATCATTTGGTCCTTCGATGGCAGAACTCCTCCGCGGAGTGTGGGATGCAGAAAACCCATAGACACACAAAATACAGGCAGCCCTTGACTCACAATTCGTTTCGTGACCGGTCAAAGTTACAGCAATGGAAAAAGTGACTTATGACCATTTTTCACATTTACAACCATATGACATCCCTGTGGTCACGTGATCAAAATTCAGAACGCTTGGCAACTGGTCGCAGCATCCCAGGGTCACGCAATCCCCTTTTGCAAACCTTCTGACAAGCAAAGTCAATGGGGAAACCAGATTCACTTAGACTTAAGACTTAGAATAACTTTATTGTTGCTTGGAACGTACACTAATCGGCATACATTAAAACAAAATTCCATTGCATGCAGCTCTCAAAGGTCCACCACCTCCAACACTACATAAACATGACAAAATAAATACAAAATTTATATAAAGAAATAAAATAGATACATATGTACAGTGATACAGAGATAGATGATATAGAGTTATAGATGATAAATGGATAGATACAAAGAATAACTTTGTCACTTTGAACGTACACTAATCAGCGTGCATTAAAATGAAATTTCATTGCATCCAGCTCTCAAAAGGGTCGCCACCTCCAATATACACTACAGAAACACGACAAAATAAATACAAAATTTATAAAGAAATAAAATAATACGTACAGTGATATAGAGATAGATGATAGACATAGAGATATAGATAGATAAATGGATAGATACAAAGAATAACTTTTTGAACGTACGCTAATCGGCACAAATTAAAATGAAATTTCATTGCATCCAGCTCTCAAAAGGGTCACCACCTCCAATATGCACTACATAAAACACGACAAAATAAATGCAAAAATTATTCACAGACCCACATATATATTACATGACACAGAGAAACCGTAGTTTGGATTTATATTGATAGTGATAGTTTACTGATTGCTTATTTGTACCCTGTGACTATCATTAGGTGTTGTAAGTGTTGTACCTTGATGAAGGTATCTTTTCTTTTTTCTTTTCTTTTCTTTTTTTCTTTCTAGTTTCCTAGTATGATTTGATAGCTTATTTGTTCCCTATGACTATCATTAAGTGTTGTACCTTATGATTCTTGATGAAGGTATCTTTTCTTTTATGTACTCTTGAGAGCATCTGCACCAAGACAAATTCCTTGTGTGTCCAATCACGCTTGGCCAATAAAAAAATTCTATTCTATTCTATTCTGTTCGGTTCTGTTCTGTTCCTTCATTCCAACATCTATTCTATTCTATTCTACATGTACATGGCAAGAGAAAAAAATAAAAACATCAAACCAATTCTGGAACTGAAAAACCCTATTACTCACTTAACACCTGCAAGCCACCCGCTTAACAACGGTGGCCGGAAAATGCGGTAAAACGGGGCAAAACTCACTTTAACAGCTGTCTCGCTCAGCAACCTAAATATTGCCTCCCCCACCCACCCACCCCCCCCCCAAAAAAAAAAATCATGTTGTGGTCGTAACTCGAGGACTACCGTGTACAACCCCCCCCCCTTCCCCCCCCCTTTCAAGGACGTCTCCCTCAACTCCAAGACCCATCAAAGGCTTCCTAATTTGGGCCCCACACCCGCCAAAAAGCCACCCCACCGGATGGGGGTGAGGGGGGGGGGAAAGAAGAGAAGAGATGCAGGTCAGAGACACGGGCCGCCTTCTCACGACGCGCGTCTCCTCCATCTTTGCGGGGAGGGGGGGAGTTTCCACCCGACACCCCCCCTCCTCCTCGCCTTTCCACCCACCGAGATTACCTCAGAACAATCCGCTTTCGTGCCGCCGCCGCCGGGGTTCCCCTCAACGCCCACACACACACCCCCACCCCCGGGGCGCATGGGCCGTGTAGTCCGCGGCGCCTCATGGGGCGCGCAGTCCGGCCTCCCCCATCTCCCCGCTCACCGGCCTGGGTGGTGTCGCTGAGGTCGTGGCCGGCGGCGCTTCCCCGCGGATAGTCCCTCAGCTTCCTGCCGCTGAGGCTGAGGGAGCCGCTGGCCGCCGCCTCCTCCAGCGCCCGCTCCAGCGAACGCGTCCACGACGACGGCCCCGCCGCGCCGCAGCCCCCCGCCGCCAGGCTCCCGCTCGCCGCCGCCGTTCCCGAAGACGACGCCGCCGCCGGCATGAGCGTCGCGGAGCCGCAGCCGCCACCGGAGCAGCCGCCCTCAGCCGCCGCCGCCGCCATTTGCCCGCCCCCCGCTCTGCGCCTGCGTCCAGGCGGGCGGGCCGGCGTGGGCGGAGAAGGGCGGAAAGTGGCTTCCCGCGCGGAAACGCGCCTGCGCAGGATGGCGAGCCGCTTCCCGTCTGCTCCAGGCGGGCCCGCGAGGTTTCTGGGAGTCGTAGTCCAGAGGGCTAGAGAGAAAAGCACTAAGATAGATGGGGAAAGAGCAGAATAGAACAGAACAGAACAGAATAGAATAGAATAGAATAGAATAGAATAGAATAGAATATTGGAATGGAATGGAATGGAATGGAATAGAATAGAATAGAATAGAATAGAATAGAATAGAATAGAATAGAATAGAAATATGGAATGGAATAGAATAGAATAGAATAGAATAGAATAGAATAGAATAGAATAGAATAGAATAGAATATTGGAATGGAATGGAATGGAATGGAATGGAATGGAATAGAATAGAATAGAAATATGGAATGGAATGGAATAGAATAGAATAGAATAGAATAGAATAGAATAGAATAGAATAGAATAGAATATTGGAATGGAATGGAATGGAATGGAATGGAATGGAATAGAATAGAATAGAATAGAATAGAATAGAATAGAAATATGGAATGGAATGGAATGGAATGGAATAGAATAGAATAGAATAGAATAGAATAGAATAGAAATATGGAATGGAATGGAATGGAATAGAATAGAATAGAATAGAATAGAATAGAATAGAATAGAATAGAATAGAATAGAATAGAATAGAATGGAATGGAATGGAATGGAATGGAATGGAATGGAATAGAATAGAATAGAATAGAATAGAATAGAAATATGGAATGGAATGGAATGGAATGGAATAGAATAGAATAGAATAGAATAGAATAGAATAGAAATATGGAATGGAATGGAATGGAATAGAATAGAATAGAATAGAATAGAATAGAATAGAATAGAATAGAATAGAAATATGGAATAGAATAGAATAGAATAGAATAGAATAGAATAGAATAGAATAGAATAGAATAGAAATATGGAATGGAATGGAATGGAATGGAATAGAATAGAATAGAATAGAATAGAATAGAATAGAAATATGGAATGGAATGGAATGGAATGGAATAGAATAGAATAGAATAGAATAGAATAGAATAGAATAGAATAGAATAGAATAGAATAGAATAGAAATATGGAATGGAATGGAATGGAATAGAATAGAATAGAATAGAATAGAATAGAATAGAATAGAATAGAATAGAATAGAATATTGGAATGGAATGGAATGGAATAGAATAGAATAGAATAGAATAGAATAGAATAGAATAGAAATTTTTTATTGGCCAAGTGTGATTGGACACAAAAGGAATTTGCATATGCTCTCTGGGTATTGTTAAGTTTAAGTAAATTAGGAATGTTGTTTATAATAATATGTGTGCTAATATATTTAATAGGAACATAAATAAGCGAATATAATTATAAATATGATTAGAATTATTTTGTTTTATGATGATGATGATGATTGCTATCTTTTTTTCCCCCTTTCTTTTTTTGTAAAATGGTATGCCCGGATAATACACTGTATTCAATATACTTATATATAAATTTTTTTAAAAAAACCAAAGAAACATACAGGTGGTCCTTTTTATTTATTTATTTATTTACATTTATATCCCGCCCTTCTCCAAAGACTCAGGGCGGTTTACACTATGTCAAGCAATAGTCTCATCCTATTTGTATATTATATATAAAGTCAACTTATTGCCCCCCCAACAATCTGGGTCCTCATTTTACCTACCTTATAAAGGATGGAAGGCTGAGTCAACCTTGGGCCTGGTGGGACTTGAACCTGCAGTAATTGCAAGCAGCTGCTGTTAATAACAGACTCTCTTACCAGTCTGAGCCACCAGAGGCCCTATAATATAGTTATTACATACTCATACTTATTATATATATGCATATATATTGTATAGTTATTTCATGCTTATGCTTATATATACTGTGTGACAAAATAAATAAATAAATAAATAAATATCTGTTGTACCTTACGATTCTTGACAACTGTATCTTTTCATTTTATGTATACTGAGAGCATATGCACCAAGAAAAATTCCTTGTGTCCAATCACACTTGGCCAATAAAAAATTCTATTCTATATTCTCTATCTATCTATCTACCCAATATCTACCGTATCTCTCTCACATCTGTCTACCCACTTCACCCATCCATCCATCCCTACCTGCCTGCCTGCCTGCCTGCCTACCTGCCTACCTAATTTATCTTTCATCTACCTACCCATCCACCCATCTTTATACCTCTATTTTTACATATACATACACACACGTGTGTGTATGTGTATGTGTAGATGTAGACAGATAGCTAGATAGCTACAGTAGATAGCTAGAAAGCTAGATAGCTGCTGGAGCAATTGGATTCTGCAGTGAGCCAGAACACATAGTTGATTGGACAGGGCTGGCTCCTGCAAGGGGCAATCTGCGCTATGATTGGTTGCTATGGGTGTGGAGGGAAGTTTTCCCCTTTTCCTGCCTTCTTCCATGTAGCCTTATGATTTACCTCATGATGATGTTCCTGTGATGAGTCACCTCATGATGCTCCCGTTTGCCCTACCTAGTTTGCTGTCTGTCTATATATGTGTGTGTGTGTGTGTGTGTGTTTTCTGAGGTTTTCACGGGTGTTTGTATGTAGCTCTTTGGTTGTTCGGATTTTCTCCCGAGTCAAATTGGAAGTGTCTTGGTGACCTTTCGACGAAGTCTCATTCGTCATCTTCAGGCTGGTGTTTACAGCTTCGTGCTTCTAGGAGCAATGTGTGATCACAGCTGTTTCTTCCTTTTAACTGCTAGTGGGGTTTTTGAACTAATTGGTTGGGAGCTTGCCCGTGTTCTGATTGGGTGGAGGTGTGTTCTGATTGGTTGGGGGGTTTGGCTGTGCTCTGATTGGATGGTGGGGATGGCTGTGCTCTGATTGGATGGGGGGGTGTTCTGTTTCGGTGGGTGGCCATAATCTGGCCACACGGGAAAGAAAAACTGGACAACTTCCTCCTATACCTCAACAGCCTACACCCCAAAATACAATTCACCATGGAAACAGAAGCTAACAACCAATTTCCCTTCCTGGGTGTCTTAGTCTACAGGAAATCCAATGGCTCCCTAGGACACACCATCTACCAGAAGAAAACCCCCCCAAATCGCTATCTGCACGCACTCTCACACCACCACCCAGCACAGATCAACTCCGTAGCCAAGACACTCATCTCCAGAACAAAATGCTTAGCTGACGAACAACACCTAAAAACCGAACTACACACTCTCACTAACATCCAATGGATTCCAAAGAAATAAGATTACCAAACTAATCCATAAAGAAACCCCCACTAAAATGCAAGACAGAACAAGAAAACAGCAAAGCCCTCCTCCCATATATAAAAGGCACCACAGACAGAATCAGCAAGATCCTCCACAAACACAACATCAAGACAGCATTCTGCACAAACCGAAAAATATCCACCATCCTAAGAAACCCCAAAGACAAAATTGAATTAGAAAATCAAGGAGTATATGAAATCCCATGCACCGCCTGCAGCACCACATACATCGGACAAACCAACAGAAGAATAAGTGCACGCATTGAAGAACATAAGGACTCAGTCAGAAAAGAGGAACCAACTTCTTCCCTGGTCCAACACCTTAAAGCCACAGGACACAAAACTGACTTTAAAAATACCAGAACTATTGCCAAAACTAAACACTTTAACAACCGAATAATCAGAGAAGCCATCGAGATAGAAAAATGCCCACACAGCATGAAAAAACGAGATGACACCTCCTGCCTACCAGCCATTTGGAAACTCGCCCTTATCGACAAACGAGTCCCTAACATGAAGAATGATGCAAGACCCACACTCATGAGTGCCACACAGCATGTCACCACCACACATCCACGCAGAAAGCAGACTCAAACCCACACTGATGATGAAGCATGACCACGGACCAGAAACCAGACCGCAGCTGCATCATTAGCCATTTCAAACCCCTCCAACCCATACATGCAGCAGACTGACACCCACCATGAAGATGTAGCACGACCACGAACGCGAAGCCAAACAACAACAATACAGCTCAACAACTCAAATCCCCCTGCAACTCAGACTAACCTGAGCACAACCAAGCCCCCACCCACCCAAACAGGACACACCCCCATCCAATCAGAGCACAGCCATCCCCACCATCCAATCAGAGCACAGCCAAACCCCCCAACCAATCAGAACACACATGCCTGACAGGATTAGGTTCAGGAAGCTGATCATTAAGGGCCATCACGAACCTTTGCGAAACAAGTAAAACCAATCAAATAATAAAAGCCCTGCAAAGCAAACCTCAACATTACAAAATATCGCAAACCTTATAAAAATCCTTGCACTCAGCAAGCTAATTTGTCAGCTGCCCCAGAACCGCCTGCTGTTGGTAGTTCTTGCTCCTCAAAAATACAGAATTCTTTCTTTCCAATCTGCCTCCATTTTATTTCCAGCCCCTTTCTCTCAGCTTTTTTTTTTTTATTTGCATTTATATCCCGCCCTTCTCCGAAGACTCAGGGCGGCTTACACTGTGTTAAGCAATAGTCTTCATCCATTTGTATATTATATACAAAGTCAACTTTTATTGCCCCCAACAATCTGGGTCCTCATTTTACCTACCTTATAAAGGATGGAAGGCTGAGTCAACCTTGGGCCTGGTGGGACTTGAACTTGCAGTAATTGCAAGCAGCTGTGTTAATAACAGACAGACTTAGTCTGCTGAGCCACCAGAGGCCCTGTCTTGGACCTGGACCTGGATTTTTCTTCCAAAAAACAAACAAATCCAACCCATAAGCTCGGAGAACGAACCTTCACCTTCATCCTACATCTATGTTCCCCACTATGGTTTAAACTCCCCTTTTCCTCCCCGGGCCACCCCGTATCCATTGCCCACCAAATACAGTTCAATCATATTGTTTTGGGAAACTGCCTGCGGCCATTCGAAAGATTCCCATCTTCCCACCTTGAAATGTCGAGATTTTCTCAGGTTGCCCATGGCGCACATACATCCCTTAGCTCCCTACCAGGCTCCCCGTATATCCCAATCATGTTCTTTAGAAAATTTCTATTGCTGCCTAGTCACACAAGGCAGCTTATAATATTTATTTATTTAGAAAATTTATATTTTCTCCCTTCCCCCCTCCCCTAGCCTGTTGTCAGGTTGCGAGAAGCGGTGCCTTACGAGTCAGCTTGTTAAAGGGGAACACCAGATGCTAAACCCCTAAATACAATATAAACTCCGCTCTCTACATGGGGCTTCCCTTGAAGGGGACCCAGAGGCTTCAACTGGTCCAGAATACGGCTGCACGGGTAATAGAGGGAGCACCTCGTGGCTCCCGTGTGACACCTCTCCTGCGCAGTCTGCACTGGCTCCCAGTGATCTTCCAGGTCCAATTCAAGGTGCTTGTTATCACCTTCAGAGTACTCCATGGCTTAGGACCTGGGTATCTACGGGACCGCCTACTGCCACCAGTAGCCTCACACCGACCAGTGTGCTCTCACAGAGAGGGCCTCCTCCGGATACCGTCAGCCAAACAATGTCGGCTGGCGACTTCCAGGGGGAGGGCCTTCTCTGTGGGGGCTCCCGCCCTCTGGAATGAGCTGCCTCCGGGGCTTCGTCAACTCCCCGACCTCCGGACCTTCCGCCGCGAGCTGAAGACACTGTTGTTTTGACGTGCAGGACTAGCTTGAACATAGTTTTAATCTAGGGTTTTTAAATTAGGGGTTTTAAACGGGGTTTTAAATTGTATTTAAAATTTTTAGGCCGTTATCGAATCAGTTCTTTAAATAGTTTTTAATTTGTATTGTATGTCTTTTGTCTTTTTAACTGGCTGTGAACCGCCCTGAGTCCTTCAGGAGAAGGGCGGTATACAAATATAATAAATAAATAAATAAATAAATAAATAAATAAATAAATAAATAAATAAATAAATAAATAAATAAATAAATAAATAAATAAATAAATAAATAAATAAATAAATATAGCAGCAAATGTGGGAAGAATATCCCTGTCGATGCTGGGTTCAGTTGCCTGCCAATAACTCCTACAGAGGAAGTGGGATAGGTATAATTAGTCCCATTCTGACTTTCCCTCCCCGGTATGGGGATTTTTATTTTTATTTTTTAAACGAAGAGCTAACTTCCTCGTTTTGTGAAAGAAATGTTCCTCCTTCAATGGTCTGGTTGGGTTGTGATTATGATCAAATTTATTTGTACCCTGTCTTGTAATTCAAGCCAACTCAAGAGCACGTATTGTATTATACAATGGTGAAATCCAAAATTTTTTACTACCGGTTCTGTGGGTGTGGCTTGGTAGGCGTGGCAGGGGAAGGATACTGCAAAATCCCCATTCCCATCCCACTCCTGGGGGAAAATATTGCAAAATCTCCATTCCCACCCCACTCCTGGGGAAAGGATACTACAAAATCTCCATTCCCACCCCACTTCTGGGGGAAGGATACTGCAAAATCTCCATTCCCACTCCACTCCTGGGGAAAGGATACTGTAAAATCTCCATTCCCACCCCAGTTCTGGGGGAAGGATGTTGCAAAATCTCCATTCCCAGCCCACTCCTGGGGAAAGGATACTGCAAAATCTCCATTCCCTTCCCACTTCTGGGAGAAGGATACTGCAAAATATCCATTCCCACTCCACTCCTGGAGAAAGGATACTGCAAAATCTCCATTCCCACTCCACTCCTGGGAGAGGATACTGAAAAATCTCCATTCCCACCCCTCTCTGGGGCCAGTTAGAGGTGGTATTTGCCGGTTCTCCGAACTGCTCAAAATTTCCGCTACTGGTTCTCCAGAACCTGTTAGAGGCTGCTGGATTTACCCTTGGTATTATATTATTCATAGTTGTATTGTGTATTTTACCATTCAAGTTGTAGGTGCTTCATCACTGGAGGTTTTCAAGAAAAGACTGGACTGTCACTTGCCTGAAATGGTATAGGGTCTCCTGCTTCAGCAGGCGGGTAGGACTAGAAGACCTCCGGGGTCCCCTCCAGGTCTAGCTACCGTTCCTGTCCTATTGTTCCCTTTCGTTATAACAAATTAACATGGTTGTTGCATACTTTTGCTTATATATATTTTTTTCTTTTATAATGTGTTGATTTTCTTATGTTGATGTTTGTGTATGCTGTTGTGACAAAATGAAATAAAAAAAAATTATACTATTTACAATATTTTATAACTAGTACATATCAGGTTTTCGACCTCGGCTGCTTGAAGACTTGAGGACTCCAACTCCCAGAATTCCCCAGCCATGCAGAGCCATCCAGAGGCTGGCAGAGGAATTCTGGGAGTCGAAATGGAATCATGTGATCTTAGGAACTGTGTTATCAGTTGTAACTCTGAGGACAGGTCGTGAGTAACTCTCTTTGAGACAGTGCTAACTTCAAAGGGTTGTTGGAACGACCAACTTCTGACAAGCAAAGTCAAAGCGGGGGGGAATCAGATTCACTTAACAGCCACGATTCCTTTAATGACGATTCGCTTAGCTGTGGCAAGAGGTCGTAAAACAGGACACGACTCAAGTCGATTAACTGCCTTGCTGAGCAACAGAAATGTCGGGCTCAGCTGTGGCTGTAAGCCGAGGACTAAACTCTATAGCAGGGGTCTCCAACCTTGGCCACTTTAAGACTTGTGGACTTCAACTCCCAGAATCCCTCAGCCAGCAAAGACTGACTGAGGGATTCTGGGAGTTGAAGTCCACGAGTCTTAAAGTGGCCAAGGTTGGAGACCCCTGCTCTATACGCCAGTGCTGGCGAACGTTTCAAGCGTCGAGTGCTCAAACTGGAACGTGTGCTAGAGTCCCGGATACTCAAAGACAGCTCGCTGGCGAGTGCCTGGTCTTCTGGCTTCAGTGTGCACATGCGGGCTGGCCAGCTGGTCAGAAAGCCGAAGAGCAGGTGGCCGGCATGCATATGTGCACCAACCAAGCTGGTGTTCAGGTTTCCAGGGCACACATGCGCGCACTGGAAACCGTAAGAGCAGCTGGCAACGGCACACGTGCCCAGAGAGGACTTTCATAATAACAAGAGTTGGAAGGGACCTTGGAGACCTTCTAGTCCAACCCCCTGCCCAGGCAGGAAATCCTTCACCATTTCTCCTTAGTTCTAAGTTGCTTCTCTCCTTGATGAGTTTCCACCCATTGCTTCTTGTCCTGCCCTCAGGTGCTTTGGAGAACAGCCCGACTCCCTCTTCTTTGTGGCAACCCCTGAGATATTGGAACACAGCTATCATGTCTCCCCTAGTCCTTCTTTTCATTAAATTAGACATACCGAGTTCCTGCAACCGTTCTTCATATGTTTTATCCTCCAGTCTCCTAATCATCTTTGTTGCTCTTCTCTGCACTCTTTCCAGAGTCTCAACATCCTTTTTACATCGCGGCGACCAAAACTGGATGCAATATTCCAAGTGTGGCCTTACCAAGGCATTATAAAGTGGTATTAACACTTCACATGATCTTGATTCTATCCCTCTTGTTTATGCAGCCCAGAACTGTGTTGGCTTTTTTGGCAGCTGCTGCACATGGCTGTGATACCTGTGTTTGCTCTTACATCTATAGGCCAATTGCCCAATATAATAACAACTGTGCACACCTGCAAACTTGTAACTTTTTATTATTATTTTTTATTTTTAAAAAGTCCAACAGCTTTAGAATAGATCCAAATGTATTAACTTCTCAAAAAAAATACCCAAAGGTACAGATTTAAAGTATATTTCTCCTTAAGTACAAACTAACTTTCTTGAGATGCATTGCATCAATTTTTTTGCATCCGGCTTGACGCAAAAAGGTTTGTTCGCTTGTGTTTAATTGCATCCTGGCACAAACCAAACGCAGGATGGTTCTCAGCATACAGCCTCTTTCGGTCTTCTCCAACCTGGTGCCCGCGAGATGGGCTGGGCTACTACAAGGGCCTTTTAATACACAATTTTCAAGAAATAAATGTCCCAAACTTTTTCAACTGTAATGATATATAGAACGATGTTTCTCAGCCTGGGCAATTTTAAGATGTGTGGACTTCCAACTCCCACAATTCTCCAGCCAGCATAATTTACTCTTGTATAATCCCTTCCTCTGCAATCTCTCCACTTTAAGGCAGGCATCTCCAACCTTGGCAACTTTAAGACTTGTGGACTTCAACTCCCAGAATCCTTTGCTGGCTGAGGGATTCTGGGAGTTGAAGTCCACAAGTCTTAAACTTGCCAAGGTTGGAGACGCCTGCTTTAAGGGGTAAGAGAAAAAGAAATCGGTCTAACTGGCTGCAGAATTCTGTGAGTGGATGTCAACACATCTTAAAAGTTACCAATGTTGAAAAACACGTATATAGAAGATTTAAAAAGAAAAATCAGAAACAACAGAACATGGGCCATAGCCATTTAAAAAAAACAAACCCTCTAAGGATTACCCAAATCTTCTTTGCTTTGAAAACCCCAATAAAAATGAAAATTTCACTTAACATCTGACACTAGGCCAGCTGATCAGGATCCTTTGAGGGACATTTGAAGTCCAGATATTCAGGATGTTCTTACAGGCAATTCCATTATTCACCGTAGGGTTCCAAATATCCCCTAGTTGGAAGTCAAAATTAATCGAACATGCAGAAAGTTTGGGGGGGGGGGGTTATATGCTGAGATGTTGACTCCACCACTTCTGATCTCTTGATTTACGACAGGAAGGTCCCTTCGTGGAACTACCGCTAAGTAGAGGAGTCACAAAGTGCACAGTCTCTCACTACACAACAAAGCAACCATCAACAGAACTCGGGAGGAGGGTGGGAGACGACGTTAAAGGAGACTAGGCTCATTTCAATGGAGGATGCCCTGAAGAAAAACACAAGCTGCTCGCTTGTTGCGACCGAAGGATAAAACTGAACTCGAGGCGGTGGCAGGTTTTACTCCAAAGATACTCACACGTTCGTTTTTGCAAGCCGACGGACCGGATCCGTGCTAGCATCACCGGGGAGGCGTCGGGGATCCCCCAAATCACCTTCATTGGCAGTTATTCCACCCATCCCACCCCAATTGCTTCCCAGTTGGGGGTCAGCTAGAAGAAAACGGGAGGCGCAGACCGTTTTGGGCGAAAGAGCCGGCAAAAAGTTTTTTAAGAAGGGCAGAAGCTGACCTTCCCTGCACGGCCTGCGGCCCAAAACTGAAAAACTAAATCGAACCAGGAGGGCGAGGGTGTAATTTTTGTCATCTTTGGGGTGGAGCATCAACACCGACCGGCATCTTCAAAAAAACAAGCACAAGAACAACGAAAAGTAAACAGGATTTCCCCTTCTTGCAGGGGCGAATTGGACCTTCAGAAATCCAGGCAAAGTGTCTCTTAAGTAAATAACCAAAAGCTGCGTTTCCTTGTTATATCGGAATATGAGAGGGTTGGGTTGTGGTCTAACTACTTCTCAAGCATGGGGGGGGGTGTGTGGTCCAACCTTGGCCCCTTTTTAAGAGCGGTGGCCTTCAACTCCCCACGGCTGGCTGGGGAATTCGGGGAATTGAAGTCCACGACACGTAAAAGCGGTCACGGTTGGACATCCCGGTATAAAGTAAGGGTAGTAAATGAAGTGGGGAAAGGATTCTTCTCCTTCGGGATGATCTTGACACAAAAGTCCCACAACTTCTGGACCGCAGTCTCTCCGGCTCCTTCGAAGGGGAGCGGGGGTGGGGGTCTCTTCTAGGCCACCGTCACAAAACGGCTGCCCTTGTTCTGGGCGAGAGCTGTCCTTTGTTCCTTCAGGATCCCGAAGCGCTCGTTGAGGGTCATGCTGGTCTGTAAAGCAGGAGAGAGAGAAGTCGTTATTGAGATAATATCGTTAAGCACTGATGATGTTACCTAGTTTGGTAGTGAAATGTCTGTGAGAAAACGACCAAGCTCAGAGAGCACATCAAGGACTCCACAGTATTATTCTCTCTTTTATGCATCATCATCATCATCATTATTATATACTTTATTCATTAAACATGAAACTCAGTCAACTGAACGTCTAGGGTGTTGGCAGACTTTAGTAGACAACCAATTAATAGAATAGAATAGAATAGAATTTTATTGGCCAAGTGTGATTGGACACAGAAGGAATTTGTCTTGGTGCATATGCTCTCAGTGTACATAAAAGAAAAGATACGTTCATCAAGGTACAACATTTACAACACAATTGATGATCAATATATCAATATAAATCATAAGGATTGCTAGCAACAAGTTACAGTCATACAGTCATAAGTGGAAAGAGATTGGTGATGGGAACTATGAAACGATTAATAGTAGTGCAGATTCAGTAAATAGTCTGACAGTGTTGAGGGAATTATTTGTTTAGCAGAGTGATGGCCTTCGGGAAAAAACTGTTCTTGTGTCTAGTTGTTCTGGTGTGCAGTGCTCTATAGCGTCGTTTTGAGGGTAGGAGTTGAAACAGTTTATGTCCAGGATGCGAGGGATCTGCAAATATTTTCAAAGCATTAAACCAATGCTTTGATGATGGGTTGGACTGTTATTACTCTGTTATTCTGTTGTTGATGTTGTTATTATCTCCTTTATTCATTAAACATGAAACTCAGTCAACTGAACATTAAAAAATGCATCACAAATATCATTGACTGGTGCTGATGGTTGATACGGGTTGCTGCCAGCGTCCTAGGTATCAACCAAGTACCTTCTTAAAATGTACGATGTTCCGAGTAACGCAGTTTTTTGCAGTTCCGCTGGTGTTATTGCAGGAAGCTGCAATTTGTTGATGTATCTTATAAAATTCTTGGACATGGTACCAAGTGCCCCGATGACAATGGGCATCACTGTTACATGTTTCATCCATAGCCATGTAGTTTCGATGGCGAGGTGGCGATATTTCATGATTTTTTTCCAGTTCTTTTTCTTCGACTCTGGCATCTCCTGGTACCGTGATGTCAATAAATTGTACGTTTTGGTTTTCCACAACTGTGATATCTGGTGTGTTGTGTTCCAAGTGATGATCCGTCTGTATTCGAAAGTCCCACAAGATCTTTTTTTTATTTTTTATTTATTTTGTCACAACAGTATACACAAGCATCAACATAAATCAACAAAATATCATATAAGCATATATATGAGCAAAAGTATGTAATAATTGTATTAATTTGATATAATGAAAGGAAATATTAGGACAGGAACGGTAGGCACTTTTGTGCTCTTATGCATGCCCCTTATAGTCCTCTTAGGAATGGGGTCAAGTCAATGGTAGACAGTTTTTGGTTGAAGCTTTGGGGATTTTGAGAAGGGACCACAGAGTCAGGTAGTTTATTCCAGGCATTAATAACTCTGTTAACTGAAGTCATATTTTCTGCAATTAAGATTGAAGCGGTTAACATTAAGTTTGAATCTATTGTTTGCTCTTGTATTATTGCGATTGAAGCTGAAATAGTCTTTAACAGGAAGGACATTGCACCGACCCGTGCGCTCTCACAGAGAGGGACTCCTCAGGGGCCGTCGGCGCGACAGTGTCATCTGGCGACACCCAGGGGAAGGGGCCTTCTCTGTGGGGGCTCCCGCCCTCTGGAACGAACTCCCCCCAGGACTTCGTCAACTTCCGGACCTCCGAACCTTTCGCCGCGAGCTCAAAACTTACTTATTTATCTGCGCTGGACTGGGTTAGTTTTTTAAGTTATGGGTTTTTAATGGGTTTTATCTCCAAATTTTAATTGTGGCCAATTTAAATAAGTTTTTTACTAGTATTTTAATTGTATTTATAATGTATTGTGCATTTTTACTTGGCTGTGAACCGCCCTGAGTCCTTCGGGAGAAGGGCGGTATACAAATTTAAATAATAAAATAAAATAATAAATAAATAAATAAATAAACATTGCAATAGATGATTCTGTGTGTTAAACACAGGTCTTGTCAGAGTTGGCGGAGTTCTAAGTTTTCTAAGCCCAGGATTTCAAGTCTGGTGGTGTAAGGTATTTTGTTGTTTTCAGAGGAGTGGAGAACTCTTCTTGTAAAATATTTCTGGACGCGTTCAATTGTATTAATGTCAGAGATGCGGTATGGGTTCCAGACAGGTGAGCTGTATTCAAGAATAGGTCTATCAAATGTTTTGTATGCTCTGGTTAGTAGTGTAGTGTTTTTGGAAAACAAGCTCCGCAAGATTAGGTTTACAACTCTTAGAGCCTTTTTTGCTATGTAGTTGCAGTGGGCTTTGGCACTTAGATCATTAGACATGAAAACTCCAAGGTCTTTAACGGGATGGGGGTCATCTGTAAGGTAATGTCCATCAAGCTTGTACTTAGTGTTTGGGTTCTTTTTTCCAATATGTAAGACTGAGCATTTGCTGGTTGAGATTTGGAGTTGCCAAGTTTTTGCCCAATCGGATACAAAGTCAAGGTCTTTTTGAAGGGTAGAAGTATATTCACCTTCTCATTTTCTATATCTTTTTCCACTTTACGTTTCCACGACTTTTTGGATACAGGCAAGTCGTATTTTTTACATAATGACCGGTGAATTAATTTATCAACTTGGTCATCTAGCTTTGTAAATCAGTTTGTGCGATTTTGCTGCATTCACATATTAAATGTGAAACAGTTTCTACTTTGTCATTGCAAAGTCGGCAGTTTGGATTGTCAGCGGATTTTTGCCTCTTCGTTTTCATCATCATCATTATTATTATTAATTATTATTTACCGCAGGCAACCAGATTGTTTTTTTTTATTGTATAAAATACAAAAAAAAAAAAAAAGAAAATAGGAAATGAAGGAAAGGAAAGGGAACGGGAAAAAGGAGTGTGAGATACAAGGGGGAAGAAAAAAAGGAAGAAAAGGGGGTATTGACTTCCAACTCTTCCTAGCACAGCACAAGATAAATACACTCCAACCTCAACTTTTTGCTTTTCCATATTAATATATAACTAGCCATTTCTATAACACCAAATCTTTCTAATCAACAAAACCAACGTTTCATTTTTTTTTCCCTTCACAAACAGAAATTCCAGAGATGATATCCAAATGGGAACATAATTTTCCCTTTTTATATATAGTATTCAATTTAACCATTTCTGCTCAATTGTATAGAATGTGAAGGATGTGTCTTTTGTGTTTTGTTTTTATAGTTATAATGTACATTGAAGATGGCATTTAATTTCGTTGTATGAGGTACAATGGCAATAAAGTAGACTTATCTTTCTTTCTAGGGAAATAGTATGTATTTCTATTTGCACTTAGTAGTTCATTGTATTCTTTTAAATTCTTTGGCCGTGCTGAACGGCTTTCCCACCCCCCTTTCCTCAATGGGGAAGATGTTTTGACTGTGATGTGGCATTTTGATCCACCCATCAAGGTCTTCCCAAGAACCTGGGCTAGGCAGATGTTGTTTGTTTAATAATATTAAAGGGATTGTGGCAGGATGTATGCTGTTCAAAGCAAAGCTGCCTTTTGCAATTGGCCGGTGGCGATTTTGTCAACGACGGTGGTTATTGTTACGGCTCGTTGCACAGCCAGCCAGATGTTGAGATTGGATTTGGCATTTTTATCTACCTGCCAAGACTTTCCCAAGGACCAGGGATAGGCAGATGCCGCTGTTTGATGATGTTAAAGGTATCGTCATAGGATGTAAGCCGTTCTGAGTTAAGCTGCCTTTTGCCATTGACTGCTGGAGATTTTGTCAATGCCGACGGTGTCCATCTGGTGCTCCAGACATTTTGGGACTGCGCCCAATGCGCCTATCACTATTGGTGGATAGTATATAAATAACTGGATGTCCTTTGAAGCTTGGCTCAAGGCTCAAGATTTAATTAGGGCATCCGTGGGAACCCCGACGGCAAGCTAAATGAAATGCTGTGCTTTGTTAAGTGATTAACACGGTCATCAAGCAAACCCAGCTTCTTCCATTGACTTTGGTTGTGGGAAGCCAACTAGGAAAGTCACCAACGGAGATCACACAGGATGCTGCGACCATCGTATATCCCTGCGGTTGCCAGCCGCTCAAATTTAGATCACGGGACCATAGGGATGCTACGACGGTCGTACAGTGCGAGGAGGACCAGTTGTGCCTTTTCTCAGTGCTCCCCCACCCCCCAAAATTTGAACGGTCCCTAAACCTAGGGCCACCTGTGCAATGCAGCTGCCCAAGCTTATCAGGGGTTGAAAAGAATGGCACAGTCAATTTTGGACGACGGTCAGATCGCAGCAACCAACCTGTTTCCCGACACTGTTGATGTCGAATTGCAGAGGGACGCCTTTGGGGATCTTCTTCTCTTCCGACGGTTCCTTCTTCAAGAGAAAGGGGGGAATGAGATTGCTGGTCAGTCTTGGCTTCAAAGAGCTGTAGAGCAAAACAGAAAACAAGATTGTGATAGGACACACCTTTGACAGGAGGTTTGCTTCACCATAACTAGAAAACATCTTTGGGGGGGGGGGGGAGAGAATATTTGAATGTGAAATAAAAGTGGTTTTTGTAGGAGGAGGACAGGCAGAGCCCGAGGACAGGAGGAGTCAAGCGAGGAATAAGCCTGAAGTCTTTACGTTCCCACAAGCGGTCCCTCTTCAACCTCTCTTCAATTCCGTTAACTCTTCTCTCTATGGAGATTCTTAGTCAACCAGGTCCTGGTTGTCTCAAAGGGGCTTTTTTTTCAAGAGGCAACTGGACCTTCTGTTTTTTTCTTTGAAGACGTTTCGCTTCTCATCCAAGAAGCTTCTTCAGCTCTGACCGGATGGTGGGGAACGGAAGGATTTATATATTCCTTGCAGACAGCTGTTCGTTTGCATCCTTTTAGAGCAGGGATGTCCAAACTTGGCCCCTTGAAGAGTGGTGGACTTCAGTTCCCAGAATTGCCCAGCCAGCAACTTGCTCATATTTATAGCTCATGCTGGCTGGGGAATTCTGGGAGTTGAAGTCCACCACTCTTCAAGGGGCCAAGTTTGGACACCCCTGTTTTAGAGTCTCATTGAGGCTACTTGGAGGTTTGAAAGAGGGGTCCAAGAGGCCATCTATGTCCAAATTGAGCAGCCCTCTCTCAACACAGGGAGAAGGATACGATGTCATGTCTACCACACTGTCTTTTCAGAAGTTCCCAGAAGGCTCCCCACCTATTGGCACCACTCAGGTGACCCTGAGGACACAGACAAACCTCCAAGTGGCCTCAAGGACTCTCTAAAAAGGATACAAATGACCAGCTGTTTGCAAGGAGGATCAATCCTTCCCTTCCCCACCATCCAGCCAGAGCGGAAGAAGCTTCTTGGATGAGAAGCGAAAAGTTTTCAGAAGAAAAACCAGAAAGTCCAGTTGCCTCTTGGAAGGAGAAGCACCTTTGGGATTTGCAAGGTGGTGGGAAAAACAGGTGGGGCTTTGATCCTTTTCCCTGTACCTGCCATCTTGCAGATTTTGAACCATCCATACGAAAAAAAAAACGCCATTTGGGACGTTAACTCTTATCCAATCCATCACTGGAGGCTTTTAAGAAGAGATTGGACAACTATTTGTCTGAAATGTTGTAGTCTTCTGCTTGAGCAGGGGAATTGGACTGGAAGACCTCCCCGGTTTCTTCCAACTGCATTATTCTAATTTAGGACCGTTAGTTGACCAGAATCTTGTGAGTGGTACGGTGGTCTAGAGGTGGAGCTCTTGCCTTACAATCAGGAGGCTGTGAGTTCGATCCTAGGTAGAGGCAGATATTTCTCTCTGTGGGCAGGATGAGAATATATCTGCAACGAAGTCTGCATTGGCAACAAGAAGGGCATCCGGCCCTGTTGTGCCTCGCCCGCCCTCCTCTCCTCAGCCGGGCCCCTCCCATCTCCTGCTATCTGAGCCAGAGGCTGATAGTGAAGAAGAATGGCCTGGCATGCCTCCAGCCCCCAGCCCTGGCACCATGCCCGGACAGACTGAGCAAACAAACCTCCCTCCTACAGCGTGTGAGCACGAAGCCAGCCACGAGCTAGAATTGCCGGCAGCTGAGCAGGAAGACGAAAAGTGGACAGATCCCCGCTTCCGGAGAATGGAGAGGCGACGTCAGCAAAAGGAAGGGAGGGGCAGGCCTGGATAAGTGCTGAGTCATGGAGCCACACCCCATGGCCTATATAACGGATCTGCTTTTTGGCATTCCTTGAGTCAGGCAAAGTCTCATCTGGTTGCTGAAGTCACACCTTGGATTCCCGCCTGCCCTGAGAACTCTGACAGGACTTTGGGCAAAGCTGCAGAGGCTTCGTGGCCACGCTTGATACAGACTTCCCAGACCCGGCCGTCAGAGGAGGAGTGGGACACGACAGGCCCAGTAAACACTGAGCTCCATTAAGTTGCCCAGAACTCCATCCCTCAAGGGATTATGGGGTGATTAAACGCCAAAAAAAAAAGAAAAGTTGAATAGAATCTTGTGCATAATAAGCATACACAATAAATCCGCTTAACTAGAATCTAATGTGCGATCGCGATTCTTCGTGCCTGACACTTTTACTCACATTGGAGAAAGAACAGCACCAGGATTGTCAATGGAAATAGTCAAAATCCCTCCATTTCTGGTGGACGTTCGCCATCTGCTTGGAAAGCACAGCTCATTAATTCGGAATTAATTTAGAGGAAATTCATGACTTAGCACAGGGCTGGGCAACTATGGCCCCTTTATGACCTATGGACTTCAACTCCCAGAATTCCTGAGCCAGCATGCTGGCTCAGGAATTCTGGGAGTTGAAGTCCATAGGTCATAAAGGGGCCATAGTTGCCCAGCCCTGACTTAGCATATGGACCCCACTGTGATTTGGGGTTGTTGTTTTTTTTTGCTATAAATCATAAGCGGAGGACACTGGACAAACCACATCATACATAGCTGTATCTGGAAGAGCTGAAGTGGCGCAGTGGTTAGAATCCGGTATCGCAGGCGAATTTTGCCGACTGCCAGCGGTTCGATCATGACCGGTTCAAGGTTAACTCAGCCTCGTGTCCTTCCGAGGTTGGTAAAATGAGGACCCAGATGGTTGGGGGCAAGAAGGCTGACTCTGTCAACTACTCAGAGAGGGTTTACAGAGCACTGTAAAGTGGTATATAAGTCTAAGTTCTCTTCCTTCCTCCCTTCTGTGATGGTGTCATGGTTAGAATGCAGCATTCTAGGCTAATTCTGCCGACTGCCAGGAGTTCGATTTGGCACTGTGGAGCAGTATATAAGTCTGAGTATTATTTCCTTCCCTCTCTCTCTCTCTCCCTTCCTTGGTTAGAATGAAGCATTGCAGCCTAACTCTGCCCACAGCTAGGAAGTTCGATCCTGACCACCTCAAGGTTGACTCCGTCTTCCGTCCCTTCGAGTTTAGTGAAATGAAGACCCGGATTATTGTGGGCCAAGAGGCTGGCTCTGTAAAGCGCTCAGAGAAGGCTGCAAAGCACCATAAAGCGGTACGTAAGTGTTACTGCTGTTACTATTTCTTCATGGGTTTCAAATCACTGAATTCTAGTTTTCCTATTTCCTCTTCGTAAATTATACCAAACTATCTATAGTCCTTGACTTACAACCATTCGCTTAGTGACCAAAGCTACAACAGCAGTGAAGTAAAGTGACATGGGAGGACTGTTATTCACACTTATGACTTGGGCAGCCTCCCCATGGACACGTGATCAAAATTCAGCCGCTCGCCCATTGGCTCCTATTTATGACGGCTGCACGTTTTCCAGGAGGTCACGTGATCCCCTTTTGCGACCTCTGAGAAAGCTAAGTCAACGGGGAAAGCAGATTCACTTAATGACCACATCACTAATATATCAAGTGCAACGATTCACTTAACAACCAAAACAAGACAAGAGTGTAAACTGGGGCCAAACTCAACAACTGTCTTGCTTAGCAACAGCAATTTTGAGCTCAATTGTGGTCGTGAGTTAAGGACTACCTGTATTTACCGAAGGAGAGGCAGAGACTGGAGGCAGAGTCAAAAGAGGAACCAGCCTAGCATCTTTACATTCCCATAAAGAGTCTAAATCCAACCCCTCTTGAATTCTGTTAACTGTTATCTACCGTAGAGCCAATTTAGTGTTGATGAGTAAACCATTAAAGCAATAATTCAGCTTAGCTGGAACTTAAAACAGATAATCCTCCACTTATGACACTTGCCTTAGTGACTGTTTGAAGTTTTACGACACTGAAAAACGTGAGTTATGATCATTTTTCAGAAGCTTAACTCACTTAACAAACATTTCACTGAGCTACATACATTTGGGGCTCAATTTTGGTCGTAACTTGAGGACTACCTGTACAGAATCAATAGAGTAGAAATAGACTAGAATAGAATAAATATTGGAATGAAAAATAGAATAGAATAGAATAGAATAGAATAGAATAGAATAGAATAGAATAGAATTCTTTATTGGCCAAGTGTGATTGGACACACAAGGAATTTGTCTTTGGTGCAGATGCTCTCAGTGTACATAAAATAAAAGATACCTTCACCAAGGTACAACACTTACAACACTTAATGATAGTCATAGGGTACAAATAGGCAATCAGAAAGAGATCTCTTCTTTAATTAACCCCACTCGTTTCTCCAGCAGCCAACCAGCTCCTCCTCCCGACCCAATTGAATTCCCACAGTGCACTTCTGGATTAGTTTGCAAGAACAAAAAAATACCTACAAGTCCTTAAAAAGATACAGAACTGAGATATGCCCCCCAAAAGAAAACGAGAATATAGATTGGTGATTGCTCGGTCAATTTCTCTCGAATACCTACGGGCGAGTCCGTTTGGCTCCCTGGTTTCTGTGGTCGCCTTCCGGATGGACTTGTGCTTGTACCTGGGGGATGGGAAAAGGGAAAGGGGAGGAAGGAGAAAGAAAGGAGAAAGAAAGGAGAAAAAAGGAGAGGAAAGAAGAGGAGAGGAAAGGAAGTGGGAGGAAAGAAAAGAAAGGAAAGGAGATGGAAGGGAAAGGAAAGGAAAGGAAAGAAGAGGAGAGGAGAAGAGAGAGGAAAGGAAATGGGAGGAAAGAAAGGAAAGGAAGGAAAGGAGAGGAGAAGAGAGGAAAGAAGGAGAGGAGAGGAGAGGAAGTGGGAGGAAAGAAAGGAAAGGAAGGAGAGGAGTGGAGGAGATGGAAGGGAAAGGAAAGGAAAGGAAAGAAGAAAAGGAGAGGAGAGGAGAGGAAAGAAGGAAAGGAAGGAGAGGAGAGGAAGTGGGAGGAAGGAAAGGAAAGGAAAGGAAAGGAAAGGAAAGGAAAGGAAGGAGAGGAGTGGAAGAGATGGAAGGGAAAGGAAAGGAAAGAAGAAAAGGAGAGGAGAGGAGAGGAGAGGAAGTGGGAGGAAAGAAAGGAAAGGAAAGGAAAGGAGATGGAAGGGAAAGAAAAGGAAAGACGAAAAGGAGAGGAGAGGAGAGGAGAGGAGAGGAAAAATTCAGATACCTATGGATAGCAAACTAGTAAGTTGAAGCATACAAGGAAAAATAAAGTCTTGGGATTTCTACTACTTTCTAAAGTTACAAAAAGTCCTCCTATTGGCTCGGTCATTGTTTCTCAATCTTGGCAACTTTTAAGATGTGCGGACTGCAACTCCCAGAATTCCCCAGCCGGAATTCTGGGAGTTTGCAACCCACACTTCCTAAACTTGCTAAGGTTGACAAACACTCCACTAGATGTTTATGTACTTTTGTGATATTCTTCTAAAATTTATTTTCTCCCCCATATTTCTACACCTAGAATTAAACCATCGCTTCCAAGTTTGTTGGCAGCAGGAAAGGCAAGATGGAATAACAAGAGTTGGAAGGGACCTTGGAGGTCTTCTAGTCCAACCCCCTGCTCAGGCAGGAAACCCGATACCATTTGTCCCAAGGATGCCCCTCACCCAAATAGGAATCTTAAAAGCCCCTCACCTTTACAATTCAGTCAAGGGTATTCACAGGTAGAATCCTTGGTGCTTAGTGGTTTTCTTGCAGACATTTAATGACCCAACTAGGTAACATCATCAGTGCTAAAAGGGAGGGGGTTGTGGCGAGGAAGGAGGAGGAGTTCTGTGGGGTCCTTGGTGCTCTCTGAACTTGGTGGTTTTCTGGAAGACGTTTGGTGACCCAACTAGGTAACATCATCAGTGCCAGAAGGGAGGGGGGGTTGTGGAACGGGGAAGGAGGAGGGGGAGGGGAAGGAGGAGGAGGAGGAACCTGATGCACTCTGAACTCGGGTTGTTTCGTTGCAGGCATTTCATAACTCCACTAGGTAACATCATCAGTGCTGTAAGGGAGGAGGATGAGAAGTTGGGGGACTTGATGTTCTCTGAGCTTGGTTGCTTTCTTGCAGGCGTTTCATTACCCAGCTAGATAACATCATCAATGCTAGAAAGGAGTAGCGTTTGCTCTCTCATCAGCAACCAACAGGGATTTTTTTTTTTTTCATTTATATCCCGCCCTTCTCCGAAGACTCAGGGCGGCTTACAGTGTGTAAGGCAATAGTCTCATTCTATTTGTATATTTACAAAGTCAACTTATTGCCCCCCCAACAATCTGGGTCCTCATTTTACCTACCTTATAAAGGATGGAAGGCTGAGTCAACCTTGGATTAACACCAAGATTAATATTAAAGCAAAAATCAAGGAGGAAATAATAACCCAATCAACATAACTAACCGTCTCAGATAAACAAGTTAAGAGTAAACAACAGCCTAACCAAGGCAACCCTGAGGCCACACCCACTAACACTGACAGGCCAAGAGCCCCTTGTGCATAAGCAGAGAGCAAACCCCATTCCCTTCTAGCCCTGATGGTGTTACCTAGTGCGGTAATGAAACGCCTGAAACGCTAGGCTCCCCCGGGAAACGGCCCCCGACGGGAACCAACCTCTGAATGACAAGACGTTACAATTTGCAGAACAGCCGTCAAATCTTTCCCCTCAGATTGACAGGTCCTTCCTTCCAAGAGAGAAATGCGGAGATATCCACTTACCTTCAGGCCCCGCCGAAAGAGGAAAGTCGCTTGGCGCGTATCTTTCTGCTGGTATAATTTATTCCCAATTCTGGTGGAAAGGGACTGTATGCTCGGCCTGTAAATACAGCAAATAATCATAACTACATATCCTTGTTATCATTTATTTGCAGGGGTGGCCCTTTTAAGGCTTGTGGACTTCAACTCCCAGAGCCGTACTGGCTGGCTCAGGAATTCTGGGAGCTGAAGTCCACAAATCCTAAGGGGGTCATAGTTCCCCGACTCTGATTTATTGCCACCATAGAGGTATGCTGTCAGGGTTCCGATGGAGGCCCTAATTAAATCATGAAACTTGAACTAAACTTCAAAAGAAATCCGGTTATTTATTAGGAGCTTCATGTCGGCAGGTTCCCAAGTGAAGCCAGCTCTGACCCTACGTAATTTACGCCTCAATCATGACCCTATTCCCCCCCGCCCCCAGGGAGTGTCATCAATCACATTCGCCACCGGAGCAATTTCCCAGGTTGTAGAGACCACTCCACTCCAGCTGCTATGGGTAGCCCTGGGATACAGCCTTGAGAGAGATAAGTCTGAATGTGCATCTGGCTGCCGTGCCTGTTTCGTCTATTCCCCCTTGTTTATGGCAACTCAAGAGTAAGTCAGGGATGCTTTGCAAGTTGACATTTTCCTTGATTTACAACAATCTGCTTAATGATACAGTGGCATGGCAAAAAGGCTTATTTTTGGGATAGGACTTACATTAAAAGGTAAAGGTTCCCTTTGCACGTATATGCTAGTCGTTCCCGACTCTAGAGGGCGTTGCTCATCTCTGTTTCAAAGCAGAAGAGCCAGCACTGTCCAAAGACGTCTCCATAGTCATGTGACCGGCATGACTCAATGCCAAAGGCGCACGGAACGCTGTTACCTTCCCACTGAAGGTGGTCCCTATTTTTTCTACTTGCATTTTTTACGTGCTTTCGAACTGCTAGGTTGGCAGAAGCTGGGATAAGTCACGGGAGCTCACCCTGTTAGGGACTCAAACCTCTGAACTGCCGACCTTTCGATCGACAAGCTCAACATCTTAGCCACTGAGCCACCACATCCCCTTAGGACTTATATTAGGAGCATGCCAAAAAAAAGAAAAAAATCAGTCTAGGGCTTATTTTTTTGGGTTAGGTCTTCTTTTTGGGGAATCACAGTACATATAACATAACATAACATCAGAGTTGGAAGGGACCTTGGAGGCCTTCTAGTCCAACCCCCTGCCCAGGCAGGAAACCCTACACCATCTCAGTCAGATGGTTATCCAACATTTTCTTAAAAATTTCCAGTGTTGGAGCATTCACAACTTCTGAAGGCAAGTCGTTCCACTTATTAATTGTTCTAACTGTCAGGAAATTTCTCCTTAGTTCTAAGTTGCTTCTTTCCTTGATCAGTTTCCACCCATTGCTTCTTGTTCTACCCTCAGGTGCTCTGGAGAACAGCCCAACTCCCACTTCTCTGTGGCAGCCCCTGAGATATTGGAACACTGCTATCATGTCTCCCCTAGTCCTTCTTTTTGTTAAACTAGACATACCGAGTTCCTGCAACCGTTCTTCATATGTTTTATCCTCCAGTCCCCTAATCATCTTTGTTGCTCTTCTCTGCACTCTTTCTAGAGTCTCAACATCTTTTTTACATCGTGGCGACCAAAACTGGATGCAAAATACAGTACATGTATAAGGAATCTCTTTCCTTATATGTAGGCTTCTCGCAAGGTCCAAGCTTCAAGGAAACATCTCTGAAAGGACCAGGCAGCTTACCTTCGATTTAACAAGGCAGGTCTTCGGAACCGGGCTCCTTGCTTCCTCTGTAATTCAGGTTGTCTCTGGATGGGCATCTTCCTTTTCAAAACGGAGTAATTCCTCTGCAGGTTCTTTAGGGAGAAACACAAAAGTCAGGCAAGTGCATAGTCAGGTGAGTGAAACAAAAACAAGATCAAAGCCCACCCCCTAAAGGTGCTTTTTTTCAGGAGGCAACTGGACTTCCTTGTTTTTTACTTTTGAAGACGTTTCGCTTCTCCTCCAAGGAGCTTCTTCAGCTCTGACTGGATGGAGGGGAATGGATGAATCAGAGCTGAAGAAGCTTCTTGGATGAGAAGTGAAATGTCTTAAAAAAAAAAAAAAATCCAGAAAGTCCAGCTGCCTCCTGAAAAAAAAGCCCCTTTGGGACGATCCTGACCTGGAGGACTGAGAATCTCTTACAGACCTGGAATCAAAGCCTCTCCCCCCCCAAACTAAACAAAGAAGCAGATCCCAAGATCCCAAGGTTAGACCGGAGCTATATTTCCATCCTAGGAGAAGCCTGGAGATCAGGCAGGAAAATGACTTCAAGGGTCAAGTGAGGATTCTAAAGAGAAATTGGTTGCCTGGGGAATTCTGGGAGTTGGAAGTCCACAAGTCTTAAAAGTTGCCGTGTTTTGAGACTCCGGACCTAATGCAAGGCTCTGGGAATCATTAATATCATGTACAGGTAGTCGTTGACTTAGAAGAGTTCGTTTAGTGACCAAAGTTACAACGGCACTGAAAAAAAGGGGACTTATGACCAGTATTCACACTGATGACTGTTGAAGCCTCCCCGTGGGTCACGTGATCGAAATTCAGATGCTTCGCAAATGACTCATATTTACGACGGTTGCAGTGTCCCGGAATCACGTGATCCCCTTTTGCGACCTTCTGAAGAGCAAAGTTAAGATTCGCTTATCAACCGTTTGACTAATTTAAGAACTGCAGTGATCCATGTAACAATTGTGGGGAGGAAGGTTGTTAAACGGGGCAAACTCACTTAAGCAAATGTTTCGGGTAGTAGCAGAAATGTTGGGCTCAATGGTGGTCATTAAGTCAAGGACTACCTGTCCTCGACTGATGTTTCTCGGGCTTAGCCATTTTAAGATGGGTTGACTGCACCATCCAGAGTTCCCCAGCCACCCAGCAGGCAATGTCATGGCCGAGCGACTTAAAAGAAAGGAGAACGATTCTCCTCCCTTCCCCAAACTGCACGGAAGCCACTTGGTACCTTTTCAGTGAGAGGCGATCTGTTGAGGGGGCTGATGCCTTTGTGAGCCCCCAGGGCTTTCCTTGCCGCCAGGCCCGTCTTAATGCCATAGGCACGCCTCTTCCCCGGCACCTGCTTTCGACGTCCTAAGTGGTTCTTGCCAAAACCTGTGAGGGAGGAGAGAAAGAGAGAGAGAGAGAAAGAAAGAGAGAAAGGAAGAAGGGAGGGAAGGAAGGAAGGAAAAAAGAAGAAAGGAAAGGAGAGGAGAGGAGGAGAGAGCAAGGAAGGAAGGAAAAAAGAAGAAAAAGAAAGAAGAAAGGAAAGAAAAGAGGGAGGGAGGAAAAGACAGAAAAAGAAGGAAAGAAAGAAAGAAAGGAAGGAAGGAAGGAAGGAAGGAAGGAAGGAAGGAAGAAAGGAGGGAAGGAAGGAAGGAAAAAAGAAGAAAGGAAAGGAGAGGAGAGGAGAGGAGGAGAGAGCAAGGAAGGAAGGAAGGAAAAAAAGAAAAGAAAAGAAAGGAGAGGAGAGGAGGAGAGAGCAAGGAAGGAAGGAAAAAAGAAGAAAGGAAAGGAGAGGAGAGGAGGAGAGAGCAAGGAAGGAAGGAAGGAAAAAAGAAGAAAAGAAAAGAAAAGAAAGGAGAGGAGAGGAGGAGAGAGCAAGGAAGGAAGGAAAAAAGAAAAGGAAAGAGGGAGGGAGAGATGGAGGGAAGGAAAGGAAGGAAGGAAGGAAGGAAGGAAGGCAAGGAAGGGAGGGAAGGAAGGGAGGGAAAAGAAGAAAGGAAAGAGGGAGAGAGGAAAAGACAGAAAGAAGAAGAAGAAGAAGAAGAAGAAGAAGAAAGGAAGGGAGGGAGGAAAAGATGGAAGAAAGGAAGGAAAAAAGAAAGGAAAAGAAAAGAAAGAAGAGGAGAGAGAGAGCAAGGAAGGAAGGGAAAAAGAAGAAAAGAAAGAAGAAAGAAGGAAGGAAAGGAAAGAGGGAGGGAGGGAGGAAAAGACAGAAAAAGAAAGAAAGGAAGGAAGGAAGGAAGGAGGGAGGAAAGGAAAGGGAGGTAGGGAGGAAAGAAGGAAGGAAGGAAGGAAGGAAGGAAGGAAGGAAGGAAGGAAGGAAGGAAAAGACAGAAAGAAGAAGAAGAAGAAGAAGAAGAAGAAGAAAAGAAGAAGAAAAGAAAGGGAGGAAAAGCCAGGAGGAAGGAAGGAAGGAAGAGGGGAAGGAAGAAAAGAAAGAGAAAGAAAGAGAGGACGGAGGGAAAAGAAGGCATTAGGTCCTTTTATGTGCCATGAGAATAACCTTGGGAGACAGGAGGAAGAACAGAAGTCTGGATAACTGTCATTCAAAAGGTGTCTCAGCCAATAAAAGGAAAGGGGGGGGAGGGGCGTGGGAAATGTCTTAGAAGGGACCCTCCCTAGTTTTCTGGAAAGTAAAAGTAAAGGAGGGGAGAGGAGCTTTCAGACTTGCAAGACTCTTGGTACAGTAACCTTACAATAAAGATAATCTTACAACCACTTGTTTAGTGACCGTTCAAAGTTACTCCCACACTGAAAAAAGGGACTTATGACCGTTTGGCACATTTATAACAATTGCGACATCCCCATGGTCACGCGAGCAAAATCCAGATGCTTGGCAACTGGCATGTACTTATGACGGTTGCCATGTCCTGGGCTCACGCGATCCTCTTTGGCGACCCTCTGATGAGCAAGTCACTGAGGGAGCAGGATTCACTTAATAACAGTGTTGCTGGCTCTAAAAGTGCGGTGATTCACTTAGCGACTGTGGCAAGAAAGGTCATAAAACGGGGCAAAATCTCACTTCACCAGTGTCTCTCGTAGTGGTTGTAAGTTGAGGACCACCGGTACCAACAACCAATCACATTAGTTGTCTCCTACCTTGCCCAAAACACGGGCCTCGGATGGTTTCAGTGAAAACAAACCATGATCCAAACCCAACAAACCTGGATAGTCTTGAATTCCCCACTTGATTCTCCTCATCCGGAACTGTCGCGTGCCATTCTGTGAAAGGCTTCTCTTCATCTTGGGGGAATTTTGCTTCCTCTCTTCTCGCTTGTTCAACTTAATTATGTCGTCTGTGAAAGAGAAATCGGGTTGGCGTTGAAGACGTGGCGGCCCAGGCAAAGAACCCATACAGGTGGTTCCTCAATTTTACAACGGTTCGCTTAGTGCAGAGGTGGGTTTCACATCTTTTTACCACTGGTTCGCCATGCGTGTACCTTCCACGCATGCGCCCGGTGTCAAAAACGTGGCTAAATACGGCATAGCGCTGGGGCGGGAGGGGGCGGGAGGGGGCGGGCCCACCCTAGGTCTCCGCTACCGGTTCGCCCAAACTGGTCCGAACCAGCTGAATGCCACCACCGGCTTAGTGACGTTCAAAGTTACGACTCCACTGAAAAAAGTGACTTGGGACTGTTTTTCACACCCTATGTCAGGGGTGCCTCCGTTCAAAACCCAAGAAAGAAAAACTCCAATTCCATTGTTTATAGAGAAAGGTACTTTTACTGAATATGAACTGAATGCAATGAAAGAAAAGCAAGGTCTGAAATAATAGGCGCGAAAATTAGATATTGAAATCAATTATATATATCAATTATATATACAGGGCCGCGGTGTGGCTCAGGCTGTAAGAAGCCTGTTATTAAACACAGCTGCTTGCAATTACTGCAGGTTCAAGTCCCACCAGGCCCAAGGTTGACTCAGCCTTCCATCCTTTATAAGGTAGGTAAAATGAGGACCCAGATTGTTGGGGGGCAATAAATTGACTTTGTAAATATACAAATAGAATGAGACTATTGCCTTACACAATGTAAGCCGCCCTGAGTCTTTGGAGAAGGGCTGGATATAAATAAATAAATAAAAAAAATTCCAAATCCTAAAGCCAGATTTTCTTATTGGGTATTTTGCCAGAAAGGGGTTGGACTAGAAGACCTCCAAGGTCCCTTCCAAATCTGAAATAATAATAATAATAATAATAATAATAATAATAATAATAATAATAATAGTAATAATAATTATTATTATTATTATATAGCAAAGAAGAAATGTATTTAATTATTCACGTAATAACAGCAGCAAGAATGGTATTTGCGCAAAATTGGAAGTTAGAGAGAATCCCATCAGAAGGTGAAATAAACAAAAAGATTTGAGACTGTGAGGAAATGAATAGATTAACTTTTAAGAATAAAAGATAAACAGGAATCGGTGTATTTCAAGACGCGGGAAAGATTTTATGTATGGCTAGAAAAGAGATAGAAATAAAAGACGATAGATAGGTAAACAATGTTAATAAATGGAAAATAAATGAGAAAAACGGTTATGAAGAAATAGAAACCCAGATATCGCCAGAGTAAATGGAAAAGGGGGGGTCGGGGGGGACGAAGAAGAGAAGATTATAGATATAAATGTACAGTTATGAAATGATGGATTGGGTAAAATAGAAAAGAAACTGAAAAGAAAGTATATATTATCAAAAGATTGGAGTTGCTTGGATACCAAACAAGGGAAATATTATACAACAAAGAAAGAAAGAAAGAAGAGAGGAATAGAAGGTAAGATAGAGGAGATGAAGGAGAGAGAGGGATGGAAGGAAGGAGAAGGAGAGGAAGATAAGTTAGGAGATAAGAGTAGGAGAGAAGGTGAGAAAGGAGGGAAAGAGAAGAGGAGTGGGGGAGAGGAAAGGGAAGTAGGCATGAGGAAGGAGAGGAGGAGGAAGAAGGTAGGAAAGGAGAAGAAGGAGGGAGGGAAAAGAGAAGAAGAAGGTTTGTTGTCAAACAGGAGGGAAAGAAAGGGTAGAAGAGCAACTCCAAATGCAATTAAAAAGCTTTATTGTTGTGCTTTCTTTCGAGAGAATATGTATGATTATCTACGACTAAGAAAATGTACATTTATAATAGGTGTAGAAGAAAAGAAACAAATAAAAAACTTTTTATTAAAAAGAAGAAGAAGAAAGCAATCCCTCCCTCCAAGGAACCAGGTTAAGTGTCCAATCCACGTCTCCCCAAGGGGGTCATGTGGGGCTCTTCTTCAGACGGCCCCCATCTCTCCGGTATGCGTGAACGGTTGACCTTGACAGCTCTCAGCTCCGTCCACAGCTGTTTGTAGCCTGTGAGAAGTTTCCTCCCTTTTTTCGAGACCTCTCCATCAGCTCACTTCCCCCCCACCCATATACCAGCAAAGCCTCCCCACTCCCGTTACAATGGCAGCCGATAGCAAGCAAGCAAGCATCATAGGGAGAGGCTGATGCCCTATGACTGTTGCAGCATCACGCGATCAAAATTCAGACGCTTGACAACTGGTTCGTATTTGTGACGGTTGGTGTCACCCAAAGTCATGTGATCCAGGGGTGAAATCTAAAAATGTTCCCTACCGGTTCTGTGGGCGTGGCTTAATTGGCGGGCGTGGCTTGGTGGTCAGATGACTGGGTGGGCGTGGCCGATAACAATAAATAATAAAAATAATTAACATCTGGGAGCAATGAACGGACTCCGGAGCCTCCAGAGGCGGACAGCAAAGAGGAGCCTGTTCCTAGTGCACACATGTGAAGAGCTGCCAGAAGGCAAGAGCAGCTAAAGCAAAAAGGACGACTCAGGAGTAAGGCCAGGAGATGATTGGCCCCTCCCAAGGCTTAAAACAGCAGCAAACGGTGCTGCAATTGTTTCTTATCTCCTGTTTCTGAACTTCCTGGGTTCTTGACTAGAAAAGCCTTTGGCAGAGTGCCAAAGAAGACAAAGGTCTGTGATAAGGCCAAAGGACTTTGTTTTGGATTTAATTTGGACTAAGCTGAGAATGAAGTAATTCTCAGCTGTTCTAATAAAATATGTTTGGTTAGGACTGATTATGTCTTTGGGCCATTCACCAAGAGACAAGGAGTTCTAGTCCCGCCTTAGGCAGTAAGCTGGCTGGGTGACTTTGGGCCAATCACCAGGAGACGAGGAGTTCTGGTCCCTCCTTAGGTACCAAGGCTAGAAGCTGGGACATGGTGAGTTCTAATCCTATCTTAGCCAGGAAAGGCAGGTAGGTGACTTTGGCCAGCCAACTCTCTCAGCTCAGCCCACGTCACAGAGTTGCTGTTGTGAGGAAACTAGGAGGAAGGGGCATTTGGTACAGTATGTTCACCACCTTGAGTTATTTACAAAGAGTAGTAAACATGTGATAAAAGAAGTCTATTTTTTTTTTAAAAAACCAACAACAGACGTACAACTTAAGGAAAAGTGCAAAAAAGCCAATTTCGAAAGGAAAAGCGAGAAGCCCTTTTAAACACTATTTATTATTTATTTGATTTTTATACCACCCTTCTCCCGAAGGACTCAGGGCGGTGTACAGGCAAAATAAAACCAACAGTACAATACAGTTTAAAATGCAATTTAAAAAACTTATTAAAATTCAATTTAAGCCAGCCCCGCGCGGATAAAAAGGTGTGTCTTCAGTTCGCGACGGAATGTCCGAAGGTCAGGTATTTGGCGTAAACCCGGGGGAAGCTCGTTCCAGAGTGTGGGAGCCCCCACAGAGAAGGCCCTTCCCCTGGGGGCCGCCAGCCGACATTGCTTGGCGGACGGCACCCTGAGAAGTCCCTCTCTGTGAGAGCGTACGGGTCGGTGGGAGGCATGTGGTAACAGCAGGCGGTCCCGTAAGTACCCAGGTCCTAAGCCATGGAGCGCTTTAAAGGTCGTAACCAACACCTTAAAGTGCACTCGGAAGGCCACAGGTAGCCAGTGCAGTCTGCGCAGGAGCAGTGTTACGTGGGAGCTACGTGTAGCTCCCTCTATCACCCGCGCAGCTGCATTCTGGACTAACTGAAGCCTCCGAGTGCACTTCAAGGGGAGCCCCATGTAGAGAGCATTACAATAATCCAAGCGAGAGGTAACGAGCGCATGAGTGACTGTGCATAAGGCATCCCGATCAAGGAAGGGGCGCAACTGCCGAATCAGGCGAACCTGGTGGAAGGCCCTCCTGGAGACGGCCGTCAAATGATCTTCAACCGACAGCCGATCATCCAGGAGGACACCCAAGTTGCGCACCCTATCCTTTGGGGCCAGTAACTCGCCTCCAACAGTCAGCTGCAGCTGCAGCTGACTGAATCGGGGTGCCGGCATCCACAGCCACTCCGTCTTGGAGGGATTGAGCTTGAGCCTGTTTCTCCCCATCCAGACCCGTACGGCTTCCAATCACCGGGACAGCACTTCAACAACTTCATTGGGGTGGCCCGGGGTGGAAAAGTACAGCTGAGTGTCGTCAGCGTACTGCGGGTACTGCCCGCAAAACCATCTCCTGCTTAAGCGGAGGGTTGGACTAGAAGACCTCCGAGGTCCCTTCCAGCTCTATTCTGTCCTAAGAGTTGCACACAAAGGTGCACAACTGAAGAGAGAAACAAAAGTCAGGATTCTTCCAGAATTAAACGGATGAAAAAAAAAAAAATTAGGAGGTTAGGATGGGAAAAAGTGCCCTGGGCAGGGATTGGACTCAGTGGCCCATGAAGCCCAGATCAGCACAACAATTACTTCAGTGAAATGAGAAAGTGGGATCTGCAAAAGGACATTTTCCTCCTCCTCTGGTTGAAAAGGCTGGAAAGGTGTTTTGTGTTGCCCAGAGGGACGAATTTAAATCAGGCACCGCTTACGAAATCTCTCCGTGATCTCTCCCTGGAGACAGGTTTTTTTTTTCCCCCCAATTCATTTTCCAAGGTTATTAACTCTCTTAACAAATAGCTTTCTCCCGATAGATAGACTGGCCTTAAGAGAAAAACAAAGCCACGGTGGAGATGAATTGGCTAAATTTCCTCCAGCTTTTTCGAAAACCTGAAGTTGAAACAAGGGCGCCCGAGATGTCTAAGCCGGGGTGCTGAGTGAATTACGATGGCTTTTTGTCAAAGGAAATGAGGGCCGCTCCGAAGTCACCATTCTTGGCGTCTGCAAGTGGAACCTATTTTCGGTGAAAGCATCTTAAATTGGCTCTTGTTCTCGGTATTTCAATGTTAAGTCTCCGGCTGGCAAAGGAGAATTTAATTTTAATTCGTTGCCAGACAATTGCAGGAGTCAGAAAAGCTCCAATAGAAGAAAAAAGCCAACTGTACTGTACTATACACTGTAACTATACTGTATTATACACCATACTATAAACTATACTATAATTATACTATACTATACTATAACTGTACTACACACTATACTATAAACTATACTATAACTATACTATACTATAACTGTACTACACACTATACTATAAACTATACTATAACTATATTATACCTGTACTATACACTATACTATAAACTATAACTATACTATAACTATATTATACACTATACTATAAACTATACTATAACTATTATACTATACTATAAACTATACTATACCATACTATAACTATACTATATATACTATACTGTACTATACTATAACCATACTATACTATACCTGTACTATACATACTATAAACTATACTATAACTATACTGTATTATACACCATACTATACTATACACTATAACTATACTATAACTATACTGTACTATACACTATACTATAAACTATAACTATACTATAACCATATTATACACTATACTATACTATACTATAACTATAATTATACTATACTGTATTATACACCATACTATAAACTATACTATAACTATATATACCTGTACTATACACTATACTATAAACTATACTATAACTATACTGTACTATACTATAAACTATAACTATACTATAACTGTACTATACACTATACTATAAACTATACTATAACTATACTATACTATAACTGTACTACACACTATACTATAAACTATACTATAACTATATTATACCTGTACTATACACTATACTATAAACTATAACTATACTATAACTATATTATACACTATACTATAAACTATACTATAACTATACTATACTATACCTGTACTATACACTATACTATAAACTATACTATAACTATACTATACTATACCTGTACTATACACTATACTATAAACTATACTATAACTATACCTGTACTATACACTATACTATAAACTATAACTATACTATAACTATATTATACACTATACTATAAACTATACTATAACTATACTATACTATAACTGTACTACACACTATACTATAAACTATACTATAACTATATTATACCTGTACTATACACTATACTATAAACTATAACTATACTATATATTATACACTATACTATAAACTATACTATAACTATACTATACTATAACTGTACTATACACTATACTATAAACTATACTATAACTATACTATACTATACTATACACAATACTATAACTAGACTGTACACTATAACTGTACTATACTACACTATACACTATAACTATACACTATAACTGTACTATACACTATACTATACTATAACTATACTACAGCTATACTATACACTACACTACACTAATCACACATTCCCCACCCCACACTACACACTCCCCACCCCACCCCACCCCCTACACTACATCTATTACTATTACTATTATTATTACCCATGATATATTACTATATTTAGGGCTATTTAATCACCATCTGCAACATTCCCAGCCGGAATTCCACCAGCCAGGTCAATGGGTGAAGCTAGAGACGCTTAACGACCAGATGATTCACTTAACAACACCACCAGCACTTCATTTAACCACTGTGGCAACAACAATAACAAAAAAGGCCCTGGAACCGGGTGGGGCTCGCTTAGTAACTGTCCTGATCCAGGTCTTCATTGTGGCCGTAAGTCAAGGACTACCTCTGTGTGTGTGTGTGTGAGCAAGCGGTTTTATCTGCAGCGCACATCTTTCTCTGCATAAAAGGGAATTTCTCAACTCCCGTCTGCAAAAGAGGCCCTGGGGTTTTCCTCTCGTTTTTGTTTTTAAAAGGGAAAAAAAAACCATTTGTGAAAGAAGGTGAAATCTAAATTTCTTTCCAACCGGTTCTGTGGGCGTGGCTTGGTGGGGCGGGGTCATGTGACTGGGTGGGCGTGGCTATGTGACGGGGGGGGGGTTGTGGATCAAAAGACAGAAACTCACTAACCATGTCCTGCTGGAGCAGGGTTGGACTAGATGATCTCCAGGTCCCTTCCAGTCCTGGATTATCCTCTGAAGCGGCGTCTAGTGCCAGGTTTGTAGTCCTTCCTTCCTCTCCTTTTTCCTCCCTCCCTCCTTCCTTCCTTCTTTCCTTCCTTCCTTCCCACCCCCTCTCAAATGAAACCCCCCCCTCATTTTTTGCCTACATTCCACATTTTTTGCCTTTTTACCTTTTAGCTGGCTTAGGAATTCTGGGAATTGAAGTCCACATGTCCTAAAGGGGCCATAATTGCCCAACCCTGATCTACCTATCGTAATATATTAATATATTATTATTATTAATAATAATATATATAACATATTAATATTATTATTATTAATATATTAATAATAATATATTAATATTGTAAATATCGTAATAGATCTATCTATCTATCTATCTACCCATTCTTGAATACAGCTCACCTGTCTGGAACCGATACCACATCTCTGACATTAATACAATTGAACGAGTCCAGAAATATTTTACAAGAAGAGTTCTCCACTCCTCTGTAAACAGCAAAATACCTTATACCTCCAGACTTGAAATCCTGGGATTAGAAAACTTAGAACTCCGCCAACTCAGACATGACCTGTGTTTAACACACAGAATCATCTATTGCAATGTCCTTCCTGTTAAAGGCTACTTCAGCTTCAATCACAATAATACAAGAGCAAACAATAGATTCAAACTTAATGTTAACCGCTTCAATCTTGATTGCAGAAAATATGATTTTTGTAACAGAGTTGTTAACGCTTGGAACACACAACCTGACTCTGTGGTCTCTTCTCAAACTCCCAAAATCTTTAACCAAAAACTGTCTACCATTGACCTCATCCCATTCCTAAAAGGACTATAAGGGGCGTGCATAAGAGCACAAAAGTGCCTACCGTTCTTGTCCTATTGTTTTCTTTCATTATATGTGTTTATATATAATGCTGTAACAAAATAAATAAATAAAACAAAGTAATAGAATCTTGAAAAATGGTGGACATTTTAACTTCCCTCCTTCTTAATCAAGGCAGGGCAATCTTCCGTTTCTTTCTAACACCTTCCTTCCATCCTGGTCTTAATTCAGATTTTGCTAGCTGCTGTATTCCTTCTCCAGCCATCTCTGTAGTCCTCTACACTCAGGCACAGAAACTCCCTGCTTATTAATACTCTCTCAATCCAACCTACTTCAGAAAGGTGTGGTTATGTGAAAAAGGAAGTACTATTTATTTATTTATTTATTTTATTAGATTTTTATTTTTACTTTATTAGATTTTTATTTTTACTAGGTGTACGGCCAACTTCCTAGAGTCAGGATAAAAGTAAAATATCAATAATAATCAAATAAACAGAAGAGTTCCTAACCCTAATTCTGAAGAGAACTGCCAGTTTTGTTTATATTTTATTTATATTTCATATTTCTTAATTGCTCATCTTCCTTCTGTTCTTATTGGAAAAAATCTTTGCCTTCAATCAATATTTCCACTTACATCTTTTAAATTGTTTGCCCTCCCTAGAAAGCTACTTAAACATTTCTAAAATAAACAGATTTTCTACCACCATCAAGGCATTTGGGCTTTATTTGCTACTATATTGCTTTTTTTTAAACAACTGTTTTCCTTTATTGTTTTTCATTCTCTAAACCCTTCTCTATACGTGTAAACCACCTGCTAGTTTGAGCTAAAATATAGGTGGGGCAATTTTTGATTTAATTTGCTACGGGAAAACCCAACCACCTATACATTCAGGAAAAAAATGCCATGCTTTTAAGCCCTTATCTATCCCAGGGTAACATTCAGTGTGAACACAGGTCCACCTGTCTACCACTATTTCATGTACACTGAGACCTTATGCACCTCAGAGAAATTCCGTGTGTTTCTAATCACACTTGGCCAATGAAGAATTCGAATTCTAAATTCTAACCAAGAGGTTCAAATACCAGGTAATCTTCAGTGGTGCACAGACAACCTACAGACCATGGCTAAACCGACATCTTTCAGCAGCAAACAATGAGACTCAAAACAGATGTTGGTAAATTTTCTTCTCCCAAACCGAAAGGTGCAAAACCTAAAACCTAAGGGCAGGGAGCAGCAAGCAAACTCTGGCTGCCCTCCTTAAAACTAAGGTTAATGATTCTTTTTTTAATTTTTATTTAGCATATGGCATCTCTACAGAGGTCATGCAATCACCGATAATTGTATATATTTAATTGTATATATTTTGTATTTTACTCTGGCTGTACACCGCCCTGAGTCCTTCGGGAGAAGGGCGGTATAAAAATTTAATAAATAATAACAATAATAATCGATATGCAAACACTAACAAAACACACTACACACACAAACACAAATGTTAAGTGACGCATCAGACTCTATGGCACCATATTATGGCAATCTTATCACGGTTTTACCCAGTGCTGGGCTGCTACCAATTCACCCCGGTTCGGACGAACCAGTAGCAGTGGGGGCTGGGAGGCTCCGCCCACCCCACCCAGATGTCATTAAATACACTCTGCACATGTGCAGAAGCTGCAGGCGCGCAAGTGAACCAGTAGCAAAGGTAAATGGCTTTACTTACCACCCCTGGTTTTACCTTATTATTTCATCTCATATGTTGTACTATTCGTTTGTGTGTGTGTTAATATTTTTTTTTATTTTGTGTGTATTTTGATACACGTTTGTGTACTTTTATATATTTTATACACACACACATATATGGCACACATATATACACAAACCACATGCACACAGATGCTCCACTATGGTTAATCTCCGGACAGGACAGGAGACCACCAGGAAATCCCAGATTGCAGACTCAGCTGACCTCAAGCCAGGCAATACCAGGAAGTGACAAGGCGTTTTGCTGGACCCAAGAGAAGACTTCCCCCTCGAGGTAAAGACTCACCCCCCTCCCCATCACCCCTGGTTCGGGAGCCCCTCCGCACCCCCTCGCCAGCGTCCCCATGGTTCGGCCCGAACACCCCCCTCGCCAGAGTCCCCATGGTTCGGCTCGAGCATTTCCCCCCCCGCTTCAGCGTCTCCATGGTTCGGTCCGCGTAAACCCTCTCTTTCACCTCCCCCCGCTGCTGTCTCCATGGTTCGGTCCCAGCACACCCCCGCCGGTGTCTCTATGGTTCGGCCCGAGCACGTTCACCCAGCATTCACATGGTTCGGTCCGAGCAACCCCCCCCTTCCCCGGTGTCCCCATGGTTCGGTCCGAGCAACTCCCTCCCCTCTCGCCGTTATTATGCCCGCTCGCCCTCCGCGCCGCGTCTCACCCAGAGACATGTCGATTTTTTCCAGCGTTTCTCCGCTGCCGCTGCTGATGCTGCTCCCGCCGCCGCCGCCGCCTCTCTGGAGCGAGAACGCCCCAACACCGAATCCGCTCATGGCCGCCGCCGCTGCTCTCGTCTATAAGCAAGACGCGAGAAAGAGCAGCAACCGACGGAGAGGGGGCGGGGGTCTCTTTTAACCTTCGGCGCATGCGTTAATCGCGCCCGGCGCATGCGCATTTGGCGCGTGCGCGTAGCGGCCGAAGCGAGGCGGGTGGGGGGAAGAGAGAGAGAGAGAGAGAGAGAGAGAGAGAGGGGAGGTTCCTTGTACTGGTTTCTCGGCACGCGCAGCGATTGCGACGCTAAGCGGCGAAGAAGGGTGGAAGGGAGCCCTCCGCCCCCTGCAGGCAGGGAGGACTCTACGCAGCCAGGATCTGGCTGGTATTCTATAGCAGGGGTCTCCAACCTTGGCAAAGCTGGCTGGGGAATTCTGGGAGTTGAAGTCCTCCAGGCTTAAAGTTGCCAAGGTTGGAGACCCCTGTTCTTTAGGGACAATGTGGTTTATTTTGACTTGAGTTTTAAACCATGGTTTAAATCAGTAGCACCTAGCTACTTTGGTTAATGAAACGTATGCAAGAAAACAACCAAGTTCAGAACCCTGAGCTACACAATATTCTCCTTTATTGAAATCAGGGTTTCTTTGAAAACCCATTTTGTTCAGTTCCCAGAATTCTTAAGAGGTCCATCATCATCCATCTTAAAATTGAGAAAGCCTTTTAATGTTGTAGGCCGCCCAGGATCATTGTGTGAGTTGGATGGCTATAAAAATGTGTTTAATGTTAAATAAAAACAGGTTTATACAACTCCTTTAACCTATGTGGAACTGAATCATGGTTTAAATTCAACTGCTGCAGTTTGCACAATGAAGGCCTGGGGCTGGATGGCTTGTTAGGTCCCCTTTTAATCGTTGATACACAGTTAGGTTATAACTTTGAGCGTGTGTGGTTTCCCTGATACACAAGATGTTTACACAATTACCTTACAGACGACCCCTGTAATGTATCTTTAAATATTTTGGCGGGAAACAAGCACGTTGCTGATTGGTTGAAGCCGCCGACTAAACTGTATTTAAGGAGAGGTTTTTCCCAGCCCGGGTTGCTGGGTTCACCATATAGTAAAGAGCTGTTGTCACTATCCTGGTCTCCTGCCTCGTTATTGCCCGAATCTAACACTGGCGACGAAGGTGGGATCTCGAGGCTAAGAGCGCCAGGAAAAGAGCTGAACTCACCAGGAAGACGCGAACCCAGCAAAACAAGGGCGGAAAGCAGCGATGTCCGGCTACACACCGCCAGCGCCATTCGACCCAGCCAAAGAGAAATGGGGGTCATACATGGCTCGCTTCGAGTGTTTCCTCGAAGCAAATGAACTTCAAGGGGTTTCCGACAACAGGAAACGAGCCTATTTTCTGAGCCACTGCGGTCCAGAAGTTTTCGACACCGCAGAATCCCTGGCTGAGCCAACGCCGGTACAGTCGGTACCGTGGCAAACTCTACAAACTCTGCTGAAAGCGCATTTCGCATCGATGCCATCCAAATATGTGCAACGGTTTGAATTCGGGGAGCGCAGACAGCAAGAAGGCGAGTCCATTAGTACATACATGGCCGCCCTAAGAAAAGCCTCAAAACATTGCGAATACCGAGACTTGGACGAGGCATTGCTGGAGCAACTCATCCGCGGGGTCAGGGACATCCGTTTGCGGAGGCGGCTGCTGGCTAAAAGCAACCTAACGCTGGCAAACGCCCTGGACGAAGCCAGGGCTCACGAGATGTCCACCCAAGCGGCAGAGACCTTACAAAAGCAGGTCACACCAACGGCTGGCGCGAAATCAACCCCGGTCCACAGTGAAGAGGTCCAGGCCGAATCGGAAGGGGAGGACGAGGAAGGAGTTTTCCACACCGGGAGGCCGGAGAAAGACGACCGGGGCGACTGCGCGAGTTGCGGAGGGCAACACCAACGACAACAATGCAGATTTAAAGACGCAACATGTCGGCGATGTGAAAGGAAGGGGCACCTAGCACAGGTCTGTCGAGCTCCCCAACCTTCCCGCCAAAAATTCAAACCAGCCAATCAGAGCGCGGGAACGACGAAGCGGTCAGTTTAAAAAAGGAGCGAAATTAAACCAAACTGTCGTGAGAGTGGGTCACGCATCAACTCGCCTAGAAAAGAAAATCTTCACAAAAGCAAAGATTGAGGGGGTGCCGTGCCGACTGGAGGTGGACACCGGCTCATCGATCACGATCATGTCCTGGGACAACCTCGTGAGAGCCTTACCCGCCATCGCAAAGCGCAAGCTGCAACCACAAAGACTAAAAGTACAGGACTACCAGGGGAATCGCATCCCTGTTCGAGGGGTAACGTCCGTCCACGTCGAATATGGACACTACAAGAAAACTCTGCCCATCACCATCGTCGATGGGACCCTGCCAAGCTTGTTGGGACTGGACTGGTTCCGAGCATTGGGCATGGGAGTGACCGGAGTCTTCAGAAACGAAGTCGACCTCAAAGACACACTCACAAAGGAGTTTGGGGACGTTTTCAAAGACTGCCTGGGCAAGTACAAGGGGACCCCTATATCCTTTAATTTAGACCCCCAAGTTGCCCCTATCCGCCTAAAGGCTAGGAGGGTCCCGTTCGCCCTAAAGCCCAGGATTGACCGGGAACTGGACAAGCTAGTGAACCAGGGAATTCTAGTGCCAGTTGACCATGCTAAGTGGGAGACCCCCATAGTCACCCCAGTCAAACCGGACGGATCGGTCCGGATTTGCGCTGATTACAAGGCAACGCTTAACAAAGCGTTGCAAAAGAGTGCTTACCCCGTTCCGGTGGTACAGCACTTACTGCACTCCATGGGGCAAGGGCAAGTTTTTGCCAAGCTAGACCTGGCCCAAGCCTACCAACAGCTGCCCGTAGACAGCAGCACAGCCGAAGCGCAAACAATTGTGACTCACAGAGGGGCTTTTAAGTGTACCCGGCTACAGTTTGGGGTTAGTGTGGCTCCAGGGTTATTTCAGAACCTGATGGAGCGGCTATTGCAAGGATTACCAGGGGTGGTACCATACTTTGACGATGTACTGGTATCCGCGGAAAACCTAGAGGAATTAGGGGCGAGGCTGCGAAAAGTTTTGGGCATTTTCCGGTCTGCCGGTCTCACGGTTAAACTAAACAAGTGCCAGATCGGGGTTGAGTCTGTGGAATTCCTGGGCTACCGGATAGACAGGGAAGGATTCACCCCACTGAGAGCAAGGCACGGGCCATCAGGAAGGCCCGGTGCCCAAGAACAAAAACGGAGTTACAGGCATTCTTGGGTCTGGTCAACTTCTACGCAGTATTCTTAAGAATAAGGCAACAGTAGCAGAGCCGCTGCATAAATTATTAGCTAAGACGGCTGCATGGTCTTGGGGAAAGGCGAAGCTAGGGCATTCAAGGTAAAAATCTCCTAACGAGTGATAGCCTCCTTATCCAGTACAATGGCACACTACCTTAGTGTTAAGCTGCGATGCATCTCCTTACGGGTGGGGGCTGTGCTCAGCCACAGGTTACCTAATGGCACAGAAGCCCCCATTGCATACTACTCCCGAACCATGTCATCAACTGAAAGGAATTATAGCCAGCTTGATAAGGAAGCCTTGGCTATAGTCGCAGGGGTAAAGAAATTCCATGAGTATGTATTTGGTCGTGATTTTGAAATCATCACGGACCATAGACCCTTGCTAGGTCTGCTGGCAGGCGACCGCCCAACGCCCGTGGCACTTTCGCCAAGACTGACCCGATGGACTATCTTCCTGGCAGCATATTCTTACAAATTGCTACACCGGCCAGGAAAGGATTTAGGGCACGCAGACGCGCTGAGCAGATGCCCATTACCAGAGACTATTGAAGACCCCACTCCAGGAATACCAGTTCTGCTAATCGACTCTTTGGACTCTGGCCCAGTCACATCCAAAGAGGTGGCTCGGGCTTCGTATAAGGACATTATAATACGAACTGTACTTGGTTGGGTACAAAGAGGGTGGCCCGCTGCGCCGGGCGAGCGTTTTAAAGAGTTTGTAAAGAAACGAGGGGAACTTTCGGCTCAAGGGGGGTGCCTGCTATGGGGGGATCGAGTGGTGATCCCAGAGAGATTGAGGAAAAGGGTGTTGGATCTCCTTCACGAAGGTCACCCAGGGATCGTGAGGATGAAGGGTCTAGCGAGAAGCTATGTGTGGTGGCCCTTAATGGACTCGGAAATTGCTGAAAGGGTAGGGAAATGCCAGGCCTGCCAGGAGTCCAGACCGCTACCCCCAACGGCCCCGGTTCGGGAATGGGAGAGACCCCAAGGGCCCTGGTCTAGAATCCACATTGATTTTGCCGGCCCCTTCCACGGCCAAACCTTTCTGGTGGTAGTCGATGCCTACTCCAAATGGCTGGAAATCATTCTCATGAGATCCATGACAGCCGAGGCAGTGATCTCAGTCCTACGGCACCTATTTGTAACCCATGGGTTGCCCGACACGTTAGTATCCGATAACGGCCCGCAATTCACGGCAACACAGTTTGAGGGGTACTTGGCAGAGGAGGGCATCCGACATGTCCTCTCGGCGCCTTTCCACCCTGCGATGAACGGCCTTGCAGAACGTTCCGTCCGGAGCGCAAAAGAGGCATTATCCAGAATCAAGCCAGGCGACTGGCAAACAAAAATAGATACCTTTCTGGCCGTCCAACACAGAACCTCCTGTGTCACAACTGGCAGAAGCCCAGCAGAGTTATTAATGGGTCGGAAGCTCAGGTGCTCACTAGACCGTTTAAACCCGAACTACACACCAGACGGGTACAAGGGGGCACTCGGTAAGACAAGAGGGATGGAAATAGGCGACCGAGTGTGGGCACACAACTATAGCGAAGGCCCGACCTGGTTAGCAGGAAAAATCCTAGAAATTACAGGTCCCAAATCATACTTAGTGGAGATAAAGGATGGCCGGGTATGGAAACGCCACATAGACCAAATAAGAAAACGCATAACCGAGCAATCAGAATTAGACGAAACAGGCCCTGACTATACAATGTTTGAATCCACAGCTGACTCAAACCCGGGGCAAACGCAGGACTTATCTGACTTCCAGGAGGTCCAGCGACGCCAACAGGTTCCGTCAGAAAACAGCAGGGACGACTCTGCAAATAATCCAGGGCCGGATGGCCCAGAGGAGGAGCTGAGAGGAACAAACAGTCCCTCCGGTCAGCTCGACTCACTCCCAGAGAATGAATTGCGCAGGTCCGAAAGAGTCAGGAGACGCCCAGTCTACTTGCGTGATTACGTTGAAAAATAATATGTAAATCTCATGTAAATAATGGTAAAGTGTTTTCTGGGAGGGAAGGAGTGTAATGTATCTTTAAATATTTTGGCGGGAAACAAGCACGTTGCTGATTGGTTGAAGCCGCCGACTAAACTGTATTTAAGGAGAGGTTTTTCCCAGCCCGGGTTGCTGGGTTCACCATATAGTAAAGAGCTGTTGTCACTATCCTGGTCTCCTGCCTCGTTATTGCCCGAATCTAACAACCCCCATCCCGTTAAAGACCTTGGAGTTTTCATGTCAAATGATCTCAGTGCCAAAGCCCACTGCAACTACATAGCAAAAAAGGCTCTTAAGAGTTATAAACCTAATCTTGCATAGCTTCTTTTCCAAAAACACTACACTACTAACCAGAGCATATAAAACATTTGCTAGACCAATTCTAGAATACAGCTCACCTGTTTGGAACCCTCACCACATCTCTGACATCAATACAATTGAACGTGTCCAGAAATATTTTACAAGAAGAGTTCTCCATTCCTCTGAAAACAACAAAATACCTTATCCCACCAGACTTGAAATCCTAGGCTTAGAAAACTTGGAACTCCGTCGCCTTCGACAAGACCTAAGTTTAACTCATAGAATCATCTATTGTAATGTCCTTCCTGTCAAAGACTAGTTCAGCTTTAATTGCAATAATACTAGAGCAACCAATAGATTTAAACTTAATGTCAACCGCTTTAATCTAGATTGCAGAAAATATGACTTCTGTAACAGAATCATCAGTGCTTGCAATACTTTACCTGACTCTGTGGTCTCTTCCCATAATCCTAAAAGCTTTAACCAAAAACTTTCTACCATTGACCTCACCCCATTCCAAAGAGGAGCATAAGGGGCGTGCATAAGCGCACAAACGTGCCTATCGTTCCTGTCCTATTGTTTTTCTTTTCTTCTTCCTATATATATATATGGTTATACCTCCTAATATTTACTCATATATATGTTTATATACTATATAATCTTTTTGTATGCTACTTACATATATTGTTGTGACAAAATAAATAAATAAAATAAAAATAAATAAACAAGTTGCCTTTTACACTACTTTTGGGCAATTGTTTTGTGTATAATAATATAATATTAATCAAATATAGGTAGTCCTCGGCTTACGACCACAATCGAGCACAAAATTTCTGCTGCTTAAATGAGAAATTTGTTACATGAGTTTTGCTCCATTTTACGACGTTTCTTGAAACGTCTGTTAAACGAACTACAGGGGTTAAGTTAGTAACACGGTTGTTAAGTGAATTTGGTCGCCCCCGTTGACTTTTTTTTTTTTTGTTTACATTTATACCCCGCCCTTCTCCGAAGACTCAGGGTGGCTTACAGTGTATAAGACAATAGTCTCATTCTATTTGTATATTTTTACAAAGTCAACTTATTGCCCCCCCAACAATCTGGGTCCTCATTTTACCTACCTTATAAAGGATGGAAGGCTGAGTCAACCTTGGGCCGGGCTTGAACCTGCAGTAATTGCAGGCTTTGTGTTCTTAATAACAGGCCTTACCAGCCTGAGCTATCCGACTTTGCTTGTTCAGAAGGGTGCAAAAGGGGATCACGTGACCCCAGGGACACTGCAACGGTCGTAAATATGAGTCGGTTGACAAGCATCCGAATTTTGATCACGTGGCCATCGGGACGCTATAACATGTGAAAGACGTATTGTAACTTTCAACGGTCACTAAATGGACTGTCGTAAGTGAAGGACTACCTGTATATATGGCAACCCATGTCATGGAAAATAATCCTCGGTGGCTTGTAATAACCTTATAAGGATAACTGCCCAGAGCATTTGATAATAGAATAGAACAGAATTCTTTATTGGCCAAGTGTGATTGGACCCACAAGGAATTTGTCTTGATGCATACTCTCTCAATGTACATAAAAGAAAAGATACATTCATCAAGAATCATAAGATACAACACTTAATGATAGTCATAGGGTACAAATAAACAATCAGGAAACAATATAAATCATAAGGATTGCCAGCAACAAAGTTATAGTCATACAGTCATAAGTGGAAAGAGATTGGTGATGGGAACAATTATTTTACAACACAAATGATGGTCAATATATCAATATAAATCATAAGGATACAAACAACAAAGTTACAGTCATACAGTCATAAGTGGAAAGAGATTGGTGATGGGAACGATGAGAAGATTAATAGTAGTGCAGACTTAGTAAATAGTTTGACAGTGTTGAGGGAATTATTTGTTTAGCAGAGTGATGGCCTTCGGGAAAAAACTGTTCTGGTGTCTAGTTGTTCTGGTGTGCGGTGCTCTATAGCGTCGTTTTGAGGGTAGGAGTTGAAACAGTTTATGTCCAGGGTGCGAGGGGTCTGTAAATATTTTCACGGCCCTCTTCTTGATTCGTGCAGTATACAGGTCCTCAATGGAAGGCAGGTTGGTAGCAATTAGTTTTTCTGCAGTTCTAATTATCCTCTGAAGTCTGCATCTGTCTTGTTGGGTTGCGGAACCAAACCAGACAGTTATAGAGGTGCTTGATAATAAGCCCTTGATAGTAAGATGGGCAGCTTATAAATTTAATTTTAAAAAAGTTCTTACGGAAAAACCATGACACATAATTATTAAAAACAGTAAAAACTATAAAAGCAGAATTCAGCGAGAAAAGAAAAATAATAGACGGGATGTCAAAAGTAACCGAGCCACCATCATTGTGTCATTCTGAAATCCTGAGGGCCTTGAAATTTGACAAATAGTGACAAAGCTCAAGTAGAAATGTTATTTCGAATTACAGGTCGTCCTCGACTTATAACAGTTCATTTAGTGACCATTTAAAGTTACAACGGCACTGAAAAAAGAGACGTATGATAAGTTTTCCACACTTACGACCGTTGCAGCATTCACGTTATCAACATTCAGACCGTTGGCAACTGGTTCATATTTATGACGGTCACACTGTCCTGGGGTCACACGATCTCCTTTTGCGACCTGGTGAGCCAAATCAGTGTGGGAAGCGAGATTCACTTAACATCCGTGTTACTAACTTCATAACCGCAGCAATTCCGTTAATAATTGTGACAAGGAGGACTGTAAAATGGGGCAAAACTCCCTTAACAGCTGTCCTGAATAGCAGTGAAAATTTGGGGACTCGGTTGTTGTAAGTCAAGGACTACTAAAGGATAACTAAATGCTTAATACTGAACGAAAAACCCAAAGCTCTGGATTTTACCTATTTCTGCAGATCAGAACAGAAATAGAAAGGACTAGTTTATCATTTGCAGTGAAAGCCAGTTTGTCTTTTCTCTGAATAGCTTATTCTTCACTTTTCCAAAAGCTACTCTTAAATTTTTAGCAGCTCTTCCTGCTGTGGCAGTTCTTCCTCTTTCGTTCCTATAAGTTCTTCCTTGTGTGCTATTTTTAGACTGCCAAGGTATGGGTAGAGAGTTATTCCTACATATATACCTGTGCACGAGGCACACTGGGACCGGTGAGCAGAATAAAAATGCCTTTTTTATTATGAAATTTTTGTGCCATCCAGCTCGTATTGATCTATTCTCGTTTTCTTTTTCATTTATTTTACCATACTATTATTTTACTTTTGTTTCATTTACCCTCTTTTTCATTTCTTCCTTTTTATTGTTGTGTGGGAAGCCCCACCCCTAGAAGAATGAAATATTTTGGGAAATATTAAAAAAGGCAGAATATTAGAATAGAATAAAATAGAATAGAATAGAACAGAATTTTATTGGCCAAGTGTGATTGGACACACAAGGAATTTGTTGGTGCATATGCTCTCAGTGTACATAAAAGAAAAGATACCTTCATCAAGGTACAACATTTACAACACAATTGATGATCAATATATCAATATAAATCATAATGTTATGTTTTATATTTCCCTAAATATGTTATGTTCCCTAAATATGTTCCCCTATGTTTCCCTAAAAGAGAAATGGAGAAACATGTTCTCAAAGACAGAAAGCAGCCCCCAAGTCTTTCTTAATAACCCACAGCAGATGCCAGCGCTTAAAGAGATAAAGAGCTTATTGAAAGAGGACAACAGGTATCTAGATGGCTTTATTCATAAGGAAAGCAAATACCGCAGACAGAAATCCATTCAAGGCAGGATATTTTGAAACTCCTTGCAGCAAAACTAACAAAAGGCAGAATGATAGGATTAGAAAGCAGCCTCTCACCCAAGATCCAACATAGAAGGAAAGCCATTAAGCCACAATAGGAATTGTCCCACACCCTTTCAAAACACAAGCCCCTTTCATTGTACAACCCCCCAGAACAGTCCAAACTTCAAAGTCACAGAAACCTATAAAGATCTATCCTTCCATTCAACCATTTGTTCAGCTGTCTCAGAACCATCGCATGCTGTTGATGGTTTTGCTCATCAAATTTCAAATTTCTGGGTTCTATCATATCGCAAGATCTCAAATGGACAGCTAACATCAAAAACATCATTAAAAAAGGACAACAAAGAATGTTCTTTCTGCGCCAACTCAGTAAGCTCAAACTGCCCAAGGAGCTGCTGATCCAATTCTACAGAGGAATTATTGAGTCTGTCATTTGCACCTCTATAACTGTCTGGTTCGGTTCTGCAACCCAACAAGAAAAACACAGACTTCAGAGGATAATTAGAACTGCAGAAAAAATAATTGCTACCAACTTGCCTTCCATTGAGGACCTGTATACTGCACGAATCAAGAAGAGGGCCGTGAAAATATTTGCAGATCCCTCGCATCCTGGACATAAACTGTTTCAACTCCTACCCTCAAAACGACGCTATAGAGCACTGCACACCAGAACAACTAGACACAAGAACAGTTTTTTCCCGAAGGCCATCACTCTGCTAAACAAATAATTCCCTCAACACTGTCAGACTATTTACTGAATCTGCACTACTATTAATCTTCTCATAGTTCCCATCACCCATCTCTTTCCACTTATGACTGTATGACTATAACTTGTTGCTGGCAATCCTTATGATTTATATTGATATATTGACCATCAATTGTGTTGTAAATGTTGTACCTTGATGAACGTATCTTTTCTTTTATGTACACTGAGAGCATATGCACCAAGACAAATTCCTTGTGTGTCCAATCACACTTGGCCAATAAAATTCTATTCTATTCTTCTATCAATAAACCTTTCCAATTAGCCTCAATCTTGTTTCCCCGTGTCTCTTTCCCAGCTTGGAACTGAACCAGACGGATTTTCCTTCCAACAGTTGCAAGACGCCCTAGAGTAGCCCCACAGCAAGACAGGCATATAAATTTAAGAGACATATAAATTTAACGCATAAATAAATAATAAATAAAACAAACCTTGCAATTACATGACTCTGGGCTCCTCCCAAGATAATAAAAACAGTATCGTAAACGATCAAGACCGTAAAACATTAATTGAATATGTCCTTACTTCTCTTTGGATCTAATTAGGAGTTTACTTGAATTAGTCTCAAGGGTTAAGTGCCTTAGTCCCAGCTGGCTAGATTTGAGACCAAAGTAGCAACAAAACAAGTTTTATTTCCTTATTATCTTAAAGGTATAGATGGCCATTCTCCCCATATAGCATTCAAAGCACCTGCAATCAAAAACAAATGTACCAATAATTGCAACACTAAACCAATATTTACAATTCCACCCCTAAAGCAACGTTTACCTCCCATTCTCCTAACTATTGGGAAATGTTAACTGGTACTATCAGTTTGCAGGATTTTGCAAACATAATCCAATAATTTTTATCCCGCCATGTTACTAAATTCCCAACTACAGTGATTCACTTAACAACTGTGACAAGGAAGGTCCTAAAGTGGGGCAAAACTCACTTTAGCCAATGTCTCGCTTAACAATATAAACGCTGGGCTCCATTGTGGTTGTTAATTAAATCAAGGACTACCTGTAACTCAAGGCAACAAACATACGTAACACTCCCCCCCCCTAGTTTCTTATTTATTGCACTACTTTCTTTTATGTACAGTGAGAGCATCTGCACCAAGACAAATTCCTTGTGTGTCCAATCACACTTGGCCAATAAAAAAAAAATTCTATTCTACATTCATATTAATTACAATCCTATATTTATTATTTCTGCAAATGTAACTTTCCTCTATGAGTGTTGTATGTCAATCTGTAGATGCCACATGCTAAATGCACCAGTAAAACGTTAGCTTTGCAGATGTTTTGTACGTGCAAGTTATCTTTCCTAGTCCTGGGCAGAAGCTCCTTCCCGTCATTCACACAGACACCTAAACACGCGTCCCATTCCCAGCTTCCCCCCCGCCCTCAATGCACGGATCACTCAAGGGCAGAAAACTAGGCCGGAAGAGCCGGCAAAGCCTGTCGGGAGTTGAAGTCCCTCCGAACGCGAACGAGGCGACGTACGCAAGCGCGGCGCTCCATTGGCGGAGGCGTGGCGCCGACGGCCGGAAGCCGTCCTGGGGCATGCCGGGAGTTGTAGTTCCTGGCGGTGACGGAGCGGCGGGGCGAGGAACGGGAGGCGGCGCCGGGCAGAGGTTTCCCGCCCCGGGCCCGGAGATGGCAGCGGGCGGCGGCCTCGGACTGGGTGTCTCTCTGGCGGGCGGAGAGTCCGGGGGTCCCTGAGAGACGCCTCCCCCCCCCTCCGGGGATGGAGGTCGGAGAGCAGGACGAGCGCAGGTGGGGCGTTGCGCGGTTGGGGGGGAGGGGAGCCGTGGGGCGGGGTCGCTGACTTTGTGGGGGCTGAGACGAAGGGGGCTAAGGGAGGGGACTAATGGGGGGTGGCAGGAGGGCGGGGTGAGGCAAGAGGGGCCATAAACTCATGGGGGGGGCCGTCTTTGAGGATGGAATGCGGGCAGTCCTCGACTTACGACCGTCCGTTTAGTGACCGCCCGAAGTTACAACGGGCTCTGACCAGAGGGACTTGCGGCTGGGTTTCACGCTTATGACCGCCGAAAGGGACTTCAGAGTCGGGTTTCGTGCTTAAGACCGATGAAAGGGAGTTAGGGCCATGTTTCACACTTACGACCGCCAAAAAAAGGACTTCAGAGTCGGGTTTCGGGCTTACAAGCTAGAAAAGGGAGTTAGGGTGGTGTTTCACACTTATGACCGCCAAAAGGGACCAAGAGTTGGGTTTGGTGCTTACGATCTATGAAAGGGAGTTAGGGCCGTGTTTCACACTTAACAACCGCCAAAAGAGACTTAGGAGTCGGGTTTTGTGCTTACGACCAATGAAAGGGAGTTAGGGCCGTGTTTCACACTTACGACCACCAAAAGGGACTTCAGAGTTGGGTTTGGTGCTTACAATCTGAAAGGGAGTTAGGGTCGTGTTTCACACTTACGACCACCAAAATGGACTTCAGAGTTGGGTTTTGCGCTTACGACCTATAAAAGGGAGTTAGGGTCGCGTTTCACACTTATGACTGCCGAAAGGGACTTGGAGTCGGGTTTTGCATTTACAATCTATGAAAGGGAGTTAGGGACGTGTTTCACACTTATGACCAATAAAGGACTTTAGAGTCGGGTTTTGCTCTTACGACCTATAAAAGGGAGTTAGGGTCGTGTTTCACACTTATGACTGCCGAAAGGGACTTGGAGTCGGGTTTTGCATTTACAATCTATGAAAGGGAGTTAGGGACGTGTTTCACACTTATGACCAATAAAGGACCTTAGAGTCGGGTTTTGCTCTTACGACCGTTTTGGTTGTAAGTTTCGGTCCCAATTACTGTCCTAAATTGAGGACTATCCACGCAGCTCCTAGCAGTAACCGTGCCAAAAATGAGAAACCTAACAATCGTGGTTTTCTTTCATGGGGCGTTAACAAGGAAGACATGGCAACCAATTAAACACGGGATGAGACTACCCAGTTACGAATGGGAATTTAACTCTCTCTACCAGTAGTCCTCGGATTACAACTTTGTGTTGCATTATTAACAGAGTTGGAAGGGACCTTGGAGGTCTTCTAGTCCAGCCCTCTGTTCAAGGCAGGTGGTCCGAATAGAATAGAATAGAATAGAATAGAATTTTATTGGCCAAGTGTGATTGGACACACAAGGAATTTGTCTTGGTGCAGATGCTCTCATTGTACATAAAAGAAAAGATACGTTCATCAAGGTACAACATTTACAACACAAATGATGGTCAGTATATCAATATAAATCATAAGGATTGCCAGCAACAAAGTTACAGTCATACAGTCATAAGTGGGAGGAAATGGGTGATGGGAACTATGAGAAGATTAATAGTAGTGCAGATTTAGTCAATAGTTTGACAGTGTTGAGGGAATTATTTGTTTAGCAGAGTGATGGCCTTCGGGAAAAAAAACTGTTCTTGTGTCTAGTTGTTCTGGTGTGCAGTGCTCTATAGCGTCGTTTTGAGGGTAGGAGTTGAAACAGTTTATGTCCAGGATGCGAGGGGTCTGTAAATATTTTCACGGCCCTCTTCTTGATTCGTGCAGTATACAGGTCCTCAATGGAAGGCAGGTTGGTAGCAATTATTTTTTCTGCAGTTCTAATTATCCTTTGAAGTATAGCAACCTGTTCAAATGATTCTCCAGTCTATTATTTGAAAACAAATAACTGATCGATTTGTTTAAGAGTATAGTATAGAAAGACTGTATATATAGAAATGAACAGTGGTTATATTTTGTCTATTTATAAAAGAATAGAAGGGACCCCTGGAGGTCATCTAGTCCAACCACCTGCTCAGGCAGGAAACATTAAATCAAATGGCTTATATGTTATATGTTATATATATTATATGTTGGACAAATGGCTGTCCAACATCTTAAAAACTTCCAGTGTTGGAGCACCCACAACTTCCGGTGGCAAGCTGTTCCACTGGTTAATTGTTCTCACTGTCATGAAATTTCTCCTTAGTTCTAGGTTGGTACATTACGTTGGTATTATACTATACCATAACATATCATCTAATATTAATAGTCTTGACTTACGATCACAATTCAGCCCAAAATCTCCGTTGCTAAGTGAGGCAGTTGAGTTTAGACCCACTTTTGCCATAGTTGTTAATTGAATAACTGCACTTGTTAAGTGAACTCCCTTTCTTGGCTTGTTGGAAACTAGCGGGGAAGGTTACAAATAGTGTTCGCGGGATCCTGCAACCGTCATAAATCCATGCCAGTTGCCAAGCCTCCAAATCTTAATCTTGTGACCATAGCCATGCTGCAACCGTCGTATGTGTGAAAAATGGCGGCAAGTCACTTTTTTCGATGCCGTTGTGACTTCAAATGGTCATTCAGCGAATGGTTGTGACTAATAAATGAGAATATTTGTAGCTCAGGATTGAAACGAAAGCTCCTTGGTATATGGTCGTAAAGTTGAGGACTACCTATATATCCCTCTTTGAAGGAGATGGATGGTTCACAAATAGGAAAAATAAATTATTATTATTTTCAAAAGGACCTGACCAGATTTAGCAGGCCAAGGCTAGGAGGAAATCCTCCTTACACACAACTAAGTATACAGCAGTTAAATTAGATTTTTTATCTTGTTACGGTATTTTAAATTGTTTTTGGATTATTGTCGTTTTATTTGCTGTACACCGTCCTGAGTCTTCGGAGAAGGGCGGTATAAAAATGTGAATAAATAAATAACTTTTATTCGATTTGGGAAGGGTTGAAGAGTGCTTTCACACTGATGATGGTTTCCCCAAACCAAACATTTAAAAAATTGTGGCCCCTCAGCAACTGTGAATCATCAGCTATGTGCATCCTCCAGGCTGGGTAGCAATGCCTCCGAATGAAAAGGTGAGCCACAAACATAGGCATTTCTGAACTTTTAGTATGATCTTCCTGGGAATTAACCACCATCAAAAATAAGAAACTGGGAGAGATTTATCTTCTATCTGTTCTGGATTTTTTTTTTAAAAAAAAGACCCTCTTTGGAATGAGGGATAACAGGTAGTTCTGAATTTATGGCCACAATTATGATTATGATTATGATTATGATTATGATTATGATTATTATTATTATTATTATTATTATTATTATTATTATTATTATTATTATTATTATTGTTTCAATTTCTATACCGCCCTTCTCCCAAAGGACTCAGGGCGGTTTACAGTCAAAGTAAAATCAATTAATACAAAGGAAAATTGAGCCCAATATATTTGTTGTTGAGTGAGAAATTTATTCAGTGAGTTTTGCCTTATTTTTCCAATTTTTTTTTTGGCCACGTTTGTAAAGTGAATCACTGCGTTTGTGAAATTTGTCACCCGGTCGTTAAGTGAATCTGGGTTCCCCGCTGACTTTGAAGGTCGCAGAAGGGGATCACGTGACCCCGGGACACTGCAACGGTCATAAATGTGAGTCAGTGGTCAAGCAATGTCGACTGGCGGCCCCCAGGGGGAGGGCCTTCTCTGTGGGGGCTCCTACCCTGTGGAACGAACTTCCCCCGTCAACTATCCGACCTTCGGACCTTTCGCCGCGAACTTAAAACCTATTTATTCCGTCTAGCTGGACTGGCTTGATTTTAAAATTTTTAATTTGCTTTTATGGGTTTTAAATTTTTGTAAATTTTTATAGGGTGTTACTGTATTTTAAATTTTTTGGCCAATCGAATAAGTTTTTTAAGGGGTTGTTCTTAATATTATATATACTGTTTTCTTTGTATTTTATTGGCTGTGCACCGCCCTGGGTCCTTCGGGAGAAGGCGGTATACAAATTAAAATATTATTATTATTATTATTATTATAAGCATCCGAACATAAATCACATGAGCACATAAGTGTTGAAAAACGACAAGTCACTTTTTTCAGTGTCTAACTTCGGTCACTAAATGAACTGTTGTATGTTGAATTCCCGGAATCCGTTTTGCCTTTCTGCTTTAATTTTTAATTATAAAAATTAAATTATTATTATTATTATTATTATTATTCTGTCTTAATAAGCAAAAAAAAAAAGTGCCAACGAAAACCTGTTTTGACACCATGACTGAAATGGAAAGTAGATTTTTTGATTCCTGGCAAAAGCTTAGCTTGCATTAGAGGCTACTTTTCTCCTGCCAATCATTTTGGCTTTCTGCTGTTTCTTTTGCCTGTTTGCCTCAGGATCCTATTTAATTTCATTTTATTTAATGCAATCAAGAGCTCTTTCTACTGCACAGGTAGTCCTCGACTTATGACTGTAATTGAGCCCAGAATTTATGTTGCTAAGCGAGACCACTTCTTAAACGAATTTTCCATGCCTTTTCCATGCCATATTTGTTAAGCAAATCCCTGCAGTTATTAAGTTGCAATTATTAATTATAAGTTGCAGTTATTAAGTTGCAATTACTGCAGGTTCAAGTCCACCAGGCCCAAGGTTGACTCAGCCTTCCATCCTTTATAAGGTAGGTAAAATGAGGACCCAGATTGTTGGGGGGGCAATAAGTTGACTTTGTATATAATATACAAATGGATGAAGACTATTGCTTGACATAGTGTAAGCCGCCCTGAGTCTTTGGAGAAGGGCGGGATATAAATGCAAATAAAAAAAAAAAAAGTTAGGAACACGGTCGTTAAGTGAATCCGGCTTCCCCATGCTTGTCAGAAGGTCGCAAAAGGGGATCACGTGACCCCAGGACACTGCGACCGTCATAAGTATGAACTAGCTGCCAAGCATCTGAATTTTGATCATGGGGTTGCTGCAACGGTCGTAAAGTGTGAAAGACGGGCATAAGTCACTTTTTTCAGGGCCATTGTAACTTTGAACGGTGACTAAATGAACCTGTTGTAAGTCGAGGAATACCTGCCTATACAGTGATTCTGGATGATTTACATTTCCCCCAGAACAGAATTAGAATTAATTAGAATACAGAATTTACAAAATAGAGAATAGTATAGAATAGGAATATGGAATAGTAATAGGAAATATAGCTGGAAGGGACCTTGGAGGTCTTCTAGTCCAGCCCCCTGCTCAAGCAGGAGAACCTATACCAGTGGTGGCGAACCTTTTACTCACCAAGTGCCAAAACAGGTACATGCTTCGCTTATATGTGGCTGCTCCCCCGAGTGCTGCGTGCGCAACCGTTCCATCTGCACATGCGCACAGCTTTCGCACGTCTCCCCCATGTGCTGTGTGTCCAATTGCACCATCTGTGCATGCGGGTGGCTTTTGTGCGGCTTGTTGTGATCCGCCAGCAGCCTACGGAGCTGGCAACCGAGTCGGACAGCGATGAGGCTGAGGTGAGACCAGGGCCATCATGGAGTGAGGTGCGGACTCCAGAGCCTCCAGAGACTGATAGTAGTGAGGCAGAGAACAGGAGGAGCCTGTTCCTAACGCACGCATGAGAAGAGCTGCCAGAAGGCAAGAGCAGCTCAAGCAAAGAGGACGACTCGGGAGTAAGGCCAAGAGATGATTGGCCCCTCCCATAAGGCTTAAAAGACCAGCAACGGCTCTTGGGCTCTTTGCTGGAAAACAATGTTGATAGCTTTGTCTTGTTGCATTTGTTTTGTATCGGCGTCTTCTGAACAAATGTTCAGAAAGGCCTTTGGCAGTTTGCCTAATTACTACCTACTGGGGCCTGGGTCACAACACGGCTCCCCTCTTGCACACCAGAGGCCCGAACACCCACTGGGATGCATGCGCAGCTGCAGGTGAGTTGAGTGACAACTTGCGTGCCCAGAAAGATGGCTCTGTGTGCCAGCTCGGGCACGCGTGCCATAGGTTCGCCACCATGGACCTATTGGACAAGTGACTGTGAAAGCAGTACGAAACAGCAAAAGTCCAAAGTGTGATAAAATTGACTGTGAGGTTATATTCTTTTCCCCCGTGCAGCTTAGCTTTCATAGAATAATAGAATAGAATAGAATTTTATTGGCCGATTGGACACACAAGGAATTTGTCTTGGTGCATATGTTCTCAGTGTACATAACAGAAAAGATACCTTCATCAAGGTACAACATTTACAACACAAATGATGGTCAATATATCAATATAAATCATAAGGATTGCCAGCAACAAAGTTACAGTCATACAGTCATAAGTGGAAAGAGATGGGTGATGGAAACTATGAGAAGATTAATAGTAGTGCAGATTTAGTAAATAGTCTGACAGTGTTGAGGGAATTATTTGTTTAGCAGAGTGATGGCCTTCGGGGAAAAAACTGTTCTTGTGTCCAGTTGTTCTGGTGTGCAGTGCTCTATAGCGTCGTTTTGAGGGTAGGAGTTGAAACAGTTTATGTCCAGGATGCGAGGGGTCTGCAAATATTTTCATGGCCCTCTTCTTGATTCGTGCAGTATACAGGTCCTCAATGGAAGGCAGGTTGGTAGCAATTATTTTTTCTGCAGTTCTAATTATCCTCTGAAGTCTGTGTTTTTCTTGTTGGGTTGCAGAACCGAACCAGACAGTTATAGAGGTGCAAATGACAGACTCAATAATTCCTCTGTAGAATTTTCATTTTCATTTCCCCAAGAAAGACTTCCTTGTGAGTCGGATGACATAAACCACGTTTTGCTTGTCGTCCAGGAAACGTGGCCAGTTGCTTTCAAAGCAGGCTGTGTTTGTCTTAGCTTAGCCGAATCGAATCGAGGCAGGCAGAAAAATGCTCCCTTCAGAATTCTTGGCCTAGATTCCGCTTCACTCAAGTAACCAGAAAGTATATAACTTTTATCACGGATAAAATAAAGCAAACTTTCCAGCGGGAGACACCCTCCCTCCCCACCTATACATCCCATAATTTCCAGCCCTCCTTGGCAGGCTGTCCTCCTACTTAACAACAGTTCGTTGAGTGACCGTTCAAAGTTACGACGACCGTTTTTCACATTTATAACTGTTGCAGCATAGCCTCATGATCAAAATTCAGGCTCCTGGCAATTGACTCATATTTATGACGGTCACAATATCCTGGGGGGGGTCACACGATCCCTTTTTGCGACCTTCTGACAAGCAGAGTACATGGGGAAGGGAGATTCACTTAACAACCGTGTGGCTAACTTAACACTGACTGCAGTGATTCGCGGAATAGTCATAAAATGGAGCAAAGCTCTCTTAATAATTGGCTCACTTAGCAACAGAAATATGGGGCTCAACTGGGGTCGTAAGTCAAGGACTACCTGTATTACGACAGCTGCAGCCTCCTGGGATCATGAGATCGCCGTTTGAGGCTTCCCCACCCAGCTTCTGACAAGCAAAGTCAATGGGGAAAGCTGGATTCACTTAACAACATAATTCACTTAGCAACGACTTGCTTAACCCTGGCAAAAAAAAAAAGTCATAAAATCGGGCAGGACTCCGCTTAGCAATGGAAATTCTGGTCCCAATTTTGGTCATAAGTCGAGGATTCCCTGAGAAACAACCTGGAATTAAGGAGAAACTTCCTAACAGCTAGGACAATTAACCAGTGGAACAGCTCACCACCAGAAGTTGTAGGTGCTTTCTTCATCCCTGGAGGTTTTTTAAGAAGGGACTGGACAGTCCCTTGTCTGAAATGGTTTAGGGTCTCCTGCTTGAGCAGCGGGCTAGACTAGAAGACCTCCAAGGTCCCTTCCAGCTCTGTTCTGATCGATCGGTCTGATGTTCCTTGAGGGGCTCTGAGAAGTTTGCTAAACTTTTTTAGCCTCTCTAGCATCCTATCCTCCGGTTTTCTCTCTCTTGACCTGCGGGATGTGTCTTGGCTCCTCCTCTTCCTCCTCCTCCTCCTCCTCCTCCTCCTCCTCCTCCTCCTCCTCCTCCTCTTCCTCTTCCTCCTCCTCCTCCATTCCTGGTCTGGAATCTGCTTGGAAAGCAACACACATCATTTTCCCAGGATGTCATCTTGGCTCCTTACAGCCGCCGTGCAGTTTCATGACGGATTTTATGACAATTAGAAGCCTTGCCAAGCTTCCGCTTGGTTTTTCAGGGTGAGGAATGTAGCACCGGTAAGAGTTGAATCATCAGTGTGCTCGATTTGAAATGTGACGAGCTACTTTGGGGCTCGGTTTTGGAACGAAACCAGGATAGTTAGTGTCTGATTCAGCAGTAGGTCATTGCCAGCATGGTCACTGGTGAGTCAAAACTTTGCTGGAATCTCATCTTCAGTCCTACAGTACGAAGCAGACCATCTGATGGATAGCAATAGCACTTAGACTTATATGCTGCATCACAGGGCTTTCCAGCCTTCCTTCCTTCCTTCCTTCCTTCCTTCCTTCCTTCCTTCCTTCCTTCCTTCCTTCCTTCCTTCCTTCTTTCCTTCTTTCCTTCCTTCCTTCCATTCCAATTCCCTTCCTTTCTTTCTTCCTTCCTTCCTTCCTTCCTTCCTTCCTTCCTTCCTTCCTTCCTTCCTTCCTTCCTTCCTTCCTTCCTTCGCACTAGCACTCAGACTTATATAAGGCTTCACAGTGCTTTACAGCCCTCCTTCTTTCCTTCTTTCCTTCCTTCTATTCCAATTCCCTCCCTCCCTCCCTCCCTTCCTTCCTTTCCAATTCCCTTTCTTCCTTCCTTCCTTCTGTCTTTCCTTCCTTCCTTTCTTTCTTCCTTCCTTCCTTCTTTCCTTCTTTCCTTCCTTCCATTCCAATTCCCTTCCTTTCTTTCTTTCTTTCTTCCTTCCTTCCTTCCTTCGTTCTTTCCTTCCTTCCTTCCTTCCTTCCTTCCTTCCTTCCTTCGTTCTTTCCTTCCTTCCTTCCTTCCTTCCTTCCTTCCTTCCTTCCTTCCTTCCTTCCTTCCTTCTTTCGCACTAGCACTCAGACTTATATAAGGCTTCACAGTGCTTTACAGCCTGCCTTCCTTCCTTCCTTCCTTCCTTCCTTCCTTCCTTCCTTCCTTCCTTCCTTCCTTCCTTCCTTCCTTCCTTCGCACTTAGCACTAGCACTCATATACGGCTTCACAGTGCTTTAAAGCCCTCTCTAAGAGGTTTACAGAGTCAGCTTGTTGCCTCAAACAATCTGGGTCCTCATTTTACCGACCTCAGAAGGACGGAAGACTGAGTCAACCTTGAGTCGGTCAGGATCAAACTGCTGGCAGTGGGCAGAGTCAGCCTGCAATACTGCATTCTAGCCATGGATAGATGGAAGGAAGGAAGGATGGATAATGGTAGGTAGGAAGGAAGGGAGGATAATGGTAGGTTGGAAGAAAGTTTGGTAGGTTGGTTGGCAGTAGATCTTTTGTTATTCTGGAGGCTGGATTAATTATACGGTAGCATGTCTGTGTGTAAATAACACACCCATTTTGTAACTTGCATGTGAATGCAATAGCATGACATGCGCTACTGGAAGAGCAACAGATAGAAATACTTTTGACTCCAAAGTCTTGACACCTGCAATGTGCTTTAATGGTGCCTTCGGTCCCAAATGGTGCTGCATTTCTTACAACAGAGACGTTTTTGTTAGGCCAGGGGTCTGCCACCTTAAACACTCAGAGCCATTTGGACCCCTTTCCCACAGTAAAAAAACAACAACCACCAGGAGCCACAAAACCCTTCCTGTTCCTGACTATTTCTTGAGCGGCCACAAAACTAGCACATCTAGTTGAATTAAACGTTCTGTTTTCTTCTGAAACTTTTCTTTTCTTCGATTTATCCATGGTTGGCCTACCGGGAGTCGAAAAAGCTCAATAAGTCACGTACCAGCGGGTGTCACACATTGGCGGTTGTGACGCATACTTTGAGTGACAGAACCACAGCAGAGGGGTAAAAGAGCCACATGTGGCTCTAGAGTTGCTGACCCCTGTGTGAGACCAATACAGGCTGTCTTCGACTTACAACTATATGTTTAGTGACCAAAGTTACAACAAAACTAAAAAAAAAAAGTGACTTTATGATTAATTTTTTTACACTCACAACCATTGCATTATCTCCACAGTCACAAGATCACAATTCATATGCTTGGCAACTGGCTCGTATTTATGACGGTCGTAGTGTCCCGGGGTCACATGATCCCGTTTTGCGACCTTCTGACAAGCCAAGTCAACGGACAAACCAGATTCACTTATCAACTGCAGTGATTCCCTTAACAACTGTGGCCAGGAAGGTCATAAAATGGGGCAAAACTCAACTGTCTCACTTTAGCGAGAGATTTTGGGCTCAATTGTGGTCGTAAGCCAAGGACTACTTATACGTAACCTGGGGACCCTGCAACTATCACCAATGTGTGCCAGTGGCCGACCAGTCGAATTTTGATCATGTGACCCTGGGGATCACCCAGCAAGGGTTGTAAGTGTGAAAAATCAGTCGTAAGTCACTTTTTTTCAGTGCTGTTGTTACTTTGAACAGTTACTGGTTGAGTGATTGTAAGTCAAAGACTAGGTAAAAATAAAGGATTCCCTGCGGATTTCGACCCTACAGGAGTTATTGCCAACTCTAAGGGAGATGCCCAGCTCCATTTGATGGCGTGACATGATGACAATGTTCAAACATCTAAGAAGAGACAGGTCAACCTGTTTTCCAAAGCACCTGAAGGCAGGACAAGAAGCAATGGATGGAAACCCATCAAAGAGGGAAGCAACCTGGAATTAAGGAGGAATTTCCTGACAGTGAGAACAACTAACCAATGGAACAGCTTGCCACCAGAAGTTGTAAGTGCTTCATCACTGGAGGTTATTAAGAAGACACTGGTGTGAAACGATATAGGGTCTCCTGCTTGAGCAGGGTGTTCGATTAGAAGACCTCCAAGGTCGTCCCGTCCCCCCCCCGCTCTGTTGTTCTGTTAACAGTTGGAGGGATTGAGTATGTCTAGTTTAATGAAAAGAAGGAATAGGGGAGACATAATAGCAGTCTTCCAATATTTGAGGGGCTGCCACAAAGAAGAGGGGGTCCACCTGTTCTCCAAAGCCCCTGAAGGCAGGGCAAGAAGCAACGGATGGAAACTAACCAAGGAGAGAAGCAACCTGGAATTAAGAAGAAATTTCCTGAAAGTGAGGACAATTAACCAGGGGAACAGCTTGCCTCCAGAAGTTATGGGCACTCCATCAATGGAAGTTTTTAAGGAGAGATTGGACAATCACTTGTCTGAAATGCTATAGGGTAGAGATTTTTTTAAAAAAATTTATTTTGCATTTATATCCTGCCCTTCTCCGAAGACTCAGGGCGGCTTACACTATGTTAGCAATAGTCTTCATCCTATTTGTATATTTATATACAAAGTCAACTTTATTGCCCCCCCAACAATCTGGGTCCTCATTTTACCTACCTTATAAAGGATGGAAGGCTGAGTCAACCTTGGGCCTGGTGGGACTAGAATCTGCAGTAATTGCAGGCAGATGTGTTAATAACAGACTGTCTTACCAGTCTGAGCCACAGAGATGTCTAACCTTTTTGCCATCGCATGCCAGGAGCGGGGGGGGGGTGTCACGCGCGTGCGTGCCCACACCTGTAATTCTATGCCCCCCGCGCATGTGCGCGTGACCCCCCCCCCTGCTCCTGGCACGTGATGGCCCTGTAGGCCTGTTTTTCTTTCTTACCTGGCTCCGGGCCATTTTCGGCCTCCAGAGAACCTCCGGGGGTCAGAGGCTGTTTTTGTCCTCCCGTGACTCCTAGAGAGGCTCTGGAGGCTGGGGACAGCAAAAAATGGGCCTTCCGATCCCACTGGAAGTTGTCAAATGGGCTTTTTTTGGCCTCCGGAGGACCTTTGGGGGGTGGGAAAGGCCGTTTTTGCCCTCCCCAGACTCCTAGAGAGGCTCTGGAGCCAGGTGAGAGAGAAAAATGGGCCTTCCCCACCTCCTCCCAGGCCCTCCAGAGGCAGGAAAGAGCCTGTTTCCCTACTTCTGGTGGGCCCAGAAGACCCGAAAATGCCTGCGCCGGAGCTGAGCTTGCATGCTCACTGATATGGCTACACGTGTTATAGGTTCACCATCATAGCTATAGGGTCTCTTGCTTGAGCAGGGGCTTGGACAAGAACAGGGGTCTCCAGCCTTGGCAACTTTCAGACTTGTGGACTTCAGCTCCCAGAATCCCTCAGCCAGCTTTGCTTACTCTCTTGCAATCCCTTCCTCTGCAATCTCTCCACTTTGGCGGGTAAGAGAAAAAGAAACAGACACCTCCAGCTGAGGAATCTTGGGAGCTGAAGTCCACAAGTCTTAAAGTTGTCAAGGTTGGAGACCCCCTGGACTAGAAGACCTCCAAGGTCCCTTCCAGGGTCTATTCTGATTCTTATTTCAAGGACCCTTAAGATAGTGCTATCCAAAGACGCTTCCCTAGTTGTCTACCTGTACTAGAAAGGCCTGAAAGTCAGATTCCCAAGTTCAAGGACTTCATTGCTTCTGCCTTTGGCAAGTTGCGGCCCATCTTCGCCGCTCAACTCTAAGAGAGTCACGACGATGGTGTTTCAAACAACTTGAAATCAATCTTCCAGCCTCAATTGTGAAAAGCCCCATTGTCTGTTAGTGACGCAGTGTTGGCACGCAGCTTGTTGAGAAGGTCCTGGGTGGGTGGCAGAGCATGGAAAGACTTGGACCAGGAAAGTCTCAACTAGGCTGGGTTCCCAACCTTTTCTATACCCTGCAGCCCTAGAATGCCTCTGATACATTATTGCACCCCTTACGAAAGTAAATAAATTATATGCGTCTCATTACGCATATACACTATAATTTTGAAACTTCTTTTAAAAAAAAAAAATTATTAAACTTTTAACTTTTAAAAACAAAATAAAGAAAAATACAACAAAAACCAAAAACACATTAAAAACACATTAACAGACATAACATTACATCATATATTATTTTACAGCTTGCCATATCGACATAAATGTATATTCTTTTTTTTTTTGTCATAACATTATATACAGGAACATATATTGAAAGGAAACAATAGGACAGAAATGGTAGGCACTTTTGTGCACTTATGCACGCCCCTTATAGTCCTCTTAGGGCTGGGGTGAGGTCAGTAGTAGACAGTTTTTGGTTAAAGCTTTTAGGAGTTGGAGAGGAGGCCACAGAGTCAGGTAGTGTATTCCAGGCATTAACAACTCTGTTACAGAAGTCATATTTTCTGCAATCAAGATTGAAGCGGTTAACATTAAGTTTGAATCTATTGTTTGCTCTTGTATTATTGCTATTGAAGCTGAAGAAGTCCTTAACAGGAAGGACACTGCAATAGATGATTCTGTGAGTTAAACTTAGGTCTTGTCGGAGTTGGCGGAGTTCTAAGTTTTCTAATCCCAGGATTTCAAGTCTAATGGGATAGGGTATTTTATTTTTTTCAGAGGAATGGAGAACTCTTCTTGTAAAATATTTCTGGACACGTTCAGTTGTATTGATGTCAGAGATGTGGTATGGGTTCCAGACAGGCGAGCTGTATTCTAGAATTGGTCTAGCAAATGTTTTATATGCTCTGGTTAGTAGTGTGGTGTTTTTGGAAAAGAAGCTACGCAAGATTAGGTTTACAACTCTTAGAGCTTTTTTTGCTATGTAGTTGCAGTGGGCTTTGGCACTTGGATCATTTGACATGAAAACTCCAAGGTCTTTAACGGGATGGGGGTCGTCTGTAAGGTAATGTCCATTAAGCTTGTACTTAGTGTTTGGGTTCTTTTTTCCAATATGTAATATATTCCAATATTCTCTCTTCTTATTCAATCAATCCTCTACATGCTTATATTTACATTGGTTTCTATTTACCAATCCGTCCTTATTCGGTTAACACAATTCAATGGTTTACACTTCCTAATTTTAACTTAATTAGGTTAACATTCCAATTTATTATTTTGATTTCTTTTTTATAACCAATCATGTAATTTATTCCACACTTTATAGTATTCCGACTCTTCCCTTTCCTTAATTTCTAGCGTCATCTTGTCCATTTCTGCACACTGCAAGATTTTTTGGATTATTGTTTCCTTTCCTGGAATATAATTTTGAAACTTCTAAACCCAGTTTTTGGCATCCCCTGGAATATCGTCTCACCCCACCCCACCCCGCTGGGAACCCCTGAGTTAAAGGATACTGTTGGGTTAGTTGGGCATGCTTTAAATATGCTTTGTTGGGGTTCCGTACAGGTAATCCTCGACTTACAACCGTTCATTTAGTGGCTGAAGTTACAACGGCGCTGAAAAAAGCGACTTACAACCATTTTTCACACTTACAACCATCACGTGATCAAAATTCGGACGCTTGGCAACTGACTCTCATTCATGATGGTCTCGGTGTCCTGAAGTCACGTGATTCCCTTTTGCAACTTTCTGACAAGCAGGATCCATGGGGAAGCCAGATTCACTTAACAACTGTGCAGCTAGTCCTCAAGATACCACCTCAATGGAGCCCCCAAATATATGCTGCTAAGTGAGAAATTCGTCAAACGAGCTTTGCCCGATTTTAGGACTTTTCCTGCCAAGTCTGTTAAGTGAATCACCTTCATTGTTACGTGAGTAACACGGTTGTTAAGTGAATCCGGCTTTCCCATTGACTTTGCTTGTCAGAAGGTTGCAAAAAGGGATCTCCTGACCCTGGGACACTGCAACCGTCATAAATGTGAGTCAGTTGTCAAAGCAGCCGAATGACCACGGTTGTCTTCCGGGTGCAATTTAAGGTGTTACTGACCGTCTTTAAAGCGCTTCATGGCTCAGAACCAGGATACTTACGGGACTGCCTGCTGCCACCGGTGGCCTCCCATCGACCAGTGCGCTCCCATAGAGAGGGTCTCCTCAGGGTGCCGTCGGCCAGACAATGTCGGCTGGCGACCCCCAGGGGGAGGGCTTTCTCTGTGGGGGCCCCAGCCCTCTGGAACGAACTACCTCCAATGTTGCGCCAACTCTCTGACCTCCGAACCTTCCGGCGTGAGCTGAAGACTCTTTTATTTCATCGAGCAGGATTAGCCTAATAGTTTTTTTAATAGTTTTAATCAGTTTTTAATGGGATTTAGCAAATTTTTACAATTTCGGCCAATTTAAAATTAGTTTTTTAAAAATTGTTCTTAACTTTTGTATAGTGGTTTTTTACTTGGCCTGAGTCCTTCGGGAGAAGGGCGGTATAAAAGTTGAAATAATAAATAAATAAATAAATAAATAAATAAATAAATAAATAAATAAATAAATAAATAAAGCATGAAAAATGGTCCTGTCACTTTTTTCAGTCATATCGTAACTTTGAACGGTCACTAAATGAACTGTTGCAAGTCGAGGACTACCTGTATTACTAGCTTAACAAAAGTGATTCCCTTAACAACAGTGGCAAGAAAGGTTGTAAAACGGGGCAAAGCTCACTCAACCAGCGCCTCGCTTAGCAACGGAAAATTTGGGCTCACTTGTGGCCGTGGGTCACCTATATCCAATGGGCAAGATTCTGTTAATGTAGTCTTGCAAAAAAAATTAGAATTAACTCAACCGGTTTGAGTTTTTTTTTTGTCTGAGCTACCTGCAAAGGCTAAGAGCATCTCAGAAGCCAAGCCAACCTGGTGTTAATGGGAGCCACCTATAATATGTCCATTTTGCCATGTATGATTCTGGGCCCTTGGCAGGAATCTCTTCCCTGGGAACAGCCCTGAGTTTAAAGTCCATGTCATTAAAGCCTATCTTTTTTGGTAACCGGGAAGCGAACACACACACACACACAAAACCAAACGCACAATCTTGCAGGTGTGTCCCAGCCCCCATTATTTTTCCCTTCTGCAAATGTAGATTCAGGACCTCCCAAAGGTCCTTTTTTTTTTTTTTATTCAAAAAGTTTTACAAAAATTTTCCCCCCCCTTTCCCCCCAACCCCTCTCCCTTCACAAGCCCCCTCCCCCCCTGACTTCCCAGAACAAGCACAAGGTATAGTTAAAAATAAAACAAACATGCTAAAAAAAAATTTTCCCCCCAAAACTATTATACCAATTTTCCCTCTCTAGCTCTGACTTCCTCCTTACATAACCAAAATCCTTCAAAAAATTAACAATAAACAGTAATAAAATATATAGATCAATAGAACAAATTAATCCTAAAGTATTTAAAACCAGCTAAAGCATAAAAATCCAATCCAATTCAGAGAATATCTCCCTTATAGCTTCTATAACCATATAATTTTCCCCCCAAGTCTTTCTTACATAAGATCTTTCGAGAATATTCTATTTAAAATTCAATACAACAGATTATAAAATTTCAATACAGGGAAATTACAATATCTATTCAACTTTAGTCCTTCCTCGTCAAAATCCTGTATAAATCCAAATATCTAGTCTTTTATGATAGTTATAAAACATATAATCAACCCATTTCTTCCAGATCTTCCTCACATATTGTCTTTCAGGAACGCTAATATCTTTTTCTGTTAATATTTCAAAAAAAAAAAATTCTTTCAAGGATGATACTTTTGTCTCTTGCCATTTTTTTTGATGCATTAGTCTCTGTCTTTCCTTCATTACTCCTTTTGAAAAGTCAGTCACAATATTTCCTAATAGTTCCTTATGTCCAAGAATCCACGAGTTACTGCCATATATTCCCTCAATCCGAAAAGAGAACTCTTGGAAAGCATTAACCCTGTGAATTTTTCCATTTCGGGAGACAGCCTCCTGTAGCACAAATTCTGGCATTTCATCCAAACTTTTTAAAAAAGGCTTCTTTACATCAACTTGTTTATTCAGGATCCTATCTTCATATTTATCCACTTTTGTTATCTCCTCCATTCCATATTCCAAGTCCTGATTACATTGGTTAATTTCCTCCAAACTCTCATCCAAAACGCCTCCATTTTTTTCCAATTCGTATTTTTGAGTAATTAAAAGATCCTTTTGTTTTGATTTGTTTTCTTTTCCAAAAGGCTCCTTGGACGTTCTGGTTTTTCTTTGAAGAGGTTTCGCTTCTCATCTGAGAGGCTTCTTCAGCTCTGATGAGAAGCGAAACTTCTTCAAAGAAAACAAAACCAGAAAAGTCCAGCCACCTCTTGAAAAAAAGCCCCTTTGGGACAACCATGACCTGGGTGACTGAGAATCGTCATAAACAGATTCAGATTCTCTTTTATCAGTCGAATTCTGATTATGCAGCAGCATTTGGCTTTCCCGGGAGAGGCACACCTGCTTACCTTTGAACTGATTTCAAGGGCAGGTACTCGACCGCTTGCTTTGAATGTATGGTTTGGGGAGTGGTTTTGCTCTTTGCCTTATGCTGCTTTTCTGGGCTTGTAAACTGCACCTTGCCTGATCTTGGAAATTAAAGGAGGTCAGGATAAAAGCCACTCGTTTAAAAACAGAAAGAGCAATGCAAGCTAAGGCATAGATGATAATCTTGTGTGATGCGTTCCCTTTAATTTACTCCGTTCTTGCTCCATTTATTTAACTGTCTAATTAACCTACTTGGTGGGGGGACACCCTTATTTTACTCAGGAAGTTCCAAGGACATCGATAGTGTAGGAACCTCCCTTCCCTCCAATTCTTTATTCTTAATATTAAAAGAGGCAGGATGGAATATTTCCTCAAAGGAGAAATGGAGAAACATGTTCTTAAAAGGCAGAAAGCAGCCCCCAACAGCCTCCAGCACATGCCTGAATTCTTTAGAGATGGATATTTTATGCCCATTAAGAAAGACTGGGCCAGCCTACTCACAAACAAAGCACCTTCGCCTCCAGCTGAAACCACAGAGTCAGGTTGTGCATTCCAGACATTAACAACTGTTACTGAAGTCATATTTTCTGCAATCGAGTTTGGAGCGGTTCACTTTAAGTTTGTATCTGTTGTGTGCTCCTGTATTGTTGCGATTGAAGCTGAAGTAGTCATTGACAGGTAGGACTTTGTAGTAGACAATTTTGTGTACTACCCTTAGGTCAGACCGTAGTTGGAGTAGTTCTAAGTTGTCCAAGCCCAAAATTCCAAACTTGGTGGCATAATGGATTCTATTGTGAGCCGAGGAGTGGAGGACTCTTCTCGTGAAATATTTCTGGACACGTTCAATTGTATTAATGTCTGATATGCAGTGCAGGTTCCAGACAGATGAGCTCTATTTAAGAATTGGTCTAGCAAAGGTTTTGTATACTCTGGTTAGTACCATGTTTCCCCGAAAATAAGACCCTGTCTTATATTTTTTTGAACCTTGAAATAAGCGCTTGGACTTACTGTCATGCGCTCAAAAGCCCAATTGGGCTTATTATCAGGGGAGGTCATATTTTGTGGGAAACAGGGTAGTGTAATATTACCGGAGAAGAAGTTACGCAAGATTAGGTTTACAACTCTTAATCCCTTTTTGGCTATGTTGCTACAGTGGGCTTTGGCACTTGGATCATTTGAGATGAGTAAAGGTCCTTAACAGAGTGAGGGTCATCTACAAGGTCGTGTCCACTCAGTTTGTATTTTGTGTTCTGGTTCTTTTTGCCATTGTGTAAGACAGAGCATTTGTTGGTTGAGATTTGGAGTTGCCAATTGTTTGACCATTCTGATGCTAAGTCAAGGTTTTTTTGAAAGGTAGCAGCATTGTCGGTGGTGTTAAATATTTTTACATCATCAGCGAAGAGAACGCAGTTGTTTATAAGTTTTTTTCCCGAAGGCCATCACTCTGCTAAACAAATAATTCCCTCAACACTGTCAGACTATTTACTGAATCTGCACTACTATTAATCGTTTCATAGTTCCCATCACCAATCTCTTTCCACTTATGACTGTATGACTATAACTTGTTGCTGGCAATCCTTATGATTTATATTGATATATTGACCATCAATTGTGTTGTAAATGTTGTACCTTGATGAACGTATCTTTTCTTTTATGTACACTGAGAGCATATGCACCAAGACAAATTCCTTGTGTGTCCAATCACACTTGGCCAATAAATTCTATTCTATTCTATTCTATTCTATAACGTGATCGCAAAGGTTATTTATGTATAGTATGAAGAGTGTTGGTTCCGCCATTACTGTTTACCAGTATGACCAAAATTAGAAGCAGAGTTTCTCTCGCTAAGAAAGGCTGTTATTAAGTCACTCGCACCTGATTTTATGAACTTTTATTTTTTTTGCCACAGTCGTTAAGCGAATCACTGCAGCTGTTAAGTGAATCACATTGCCGTTAAGCAAATCCGGCTTTCCCCATTGACTGCGATTGTCAGAAGCCGGCTGGGAAGTCGCAGACGGTGATCACATGACCTGGGGATGCTACAACTGTTGTAAATACATTTTGATTAGGGGTAGATTTAGATTTAGATTTATTAGATTTATAAACCGCCCTTCTCCCGAAGGACTCAGGGCGGTGTACAGCCAGGATAAAAAAAGCAATATACAGTTAAAATACAATTAAAAAACTTATTATACTATATGGCCGGAATTAGAATTATTAAGAATCTAAAAAACCCCAATTAAAAACAGAGAAAAATTTAAAATTTAAAATTAAACAATTTAAGAAAGCCCCGCACGAACAAACAGATATGTTTTCAGTTCGCGGCGAAAAGTCCAAAGGTCAGGAATTTGACGTAAACCAGGGGGGAGTTCGTTCCAAAGAGTGGGGGCCCCCACAGAGAAGGATCTTCCTCTGGGGGCCGCCAGCCGGCATTGTCTGGCGGACGGCACCCTGAGAAGGCCCTCTCTGTGCGAGCGTACGGGTCGGTGGGAGGCATGAGGTAACAGAAGGCGGTCCCGTAAGTACCCAGGTCCCAAGCCATGGAGCGCTTTAAAGGTGGTTACCAAAACCTTGAAATGCACCCGAAAGGCAACAGGAAGCCAGTGCAGTCTGCGCAGGAGAGGTGTCACATGGGAGCTACGTGGAGCTCCCTCTATCACCCGCGCAGCTGCATTCTGGACCAACTGAAGCCTCCGAGTGCATCTCAAGGGGAGCCCCATGTAGAGAGCATTGCAATAATCCAGGCAGGAGGTAACAAGAGCATGAATGACTGTGCACAGGGCATCCCGATCAAGGAAGGGGCGCAACTGCCGAACCAGGCGAACCTGGTGAAAGGCTCTCCTGGAGACGGCCGCCAAATGATCTTCAAACGACAGCCGTGCATCCAGGAGAACACCCAAGTTGCGCACTCCTTCCTTTGGGGCCAATAACTCGCCCCCAACAGTCAACTGCAGCTGCAGCTGACTGTACCGGGGTGCCGGCATCCACAGCCACTCCGTCTTGGAGGGATTGAGCTTGAGCCTGTTCCTCCCCATCCAGACCCGTACGGCTTCCAAACACCAGGACAACACTCCTCGACATACAACCACAACGCAGCCCAACACTTCTGTCATTAAGCTTAAGTGAGTTTTGCCCCGTTTTACATCCTTTCTTGCCACCGTTGTTAAATGAATTGCTGCAGTTACGTTAGTAACTGAATCTGGTTGTTAAGTGAATCTGATTGTTAAGTGAATTTGGCTTCCCCATTGATGTTGTTTTTTTATTTGCATTTATACCCCGCTCTTCTCCGAAGACTCAGGGCAGCTTATACTATGTTAGCAATAGTCTTCATCCTATTTGTATATTATATACAAAGTCAACTTATTGCCCCCCAACAATCTGGGTCCTCATTTTACCTACCTTATAAAGGATGGAAGGCTGAGTCAACCTTGGGCCTGGTGGGACTTGAACCTGCGGTAATTGCAGGCAGCTGCTGTTAATAACAGACTGTCTTAGCAGTCTGAGCCACCAGAGGCCCTGGCAATGTTGCTGATTAGAAAGTCACAAAAGGGGATCACATGACTCCCGGGACACTATGACCGTCATAAATATGAGTCAGCTAGCAAGCATTCAAATTTTGATCACATGACTCTAGAGCAGGGGTCTCCAACCTTGGTCCCTTTAAGACTTGTGGACTTCAACTCCCAGAGATCCTCAGCCAGCTTTGCTGGCTGAGGGACTCTGGGAGTTGAAAGTCCACAAGTCTTAAAGGGACCAAGGTTGGAGACCCCTGCTCTAGAGGATACTGCAGTGGTTGTGTGAAAAAGGGTCATAAGTCACTTTTTCCAGCACCCTTATAACTTTGAACAGTCACTAAATAAACAGTTTTAAGTCACGGACTACCTGTACCTGACAGTGGGGATGCTGTGACCGTCGTAAGTTGGAGGACTGGTCCCAAGTCCTTTTTGCCAATGCCGTTGTATCTTTGGACGTTCACTAAACAAATGTTTGTAAGTGGAGGACTAACTGTACTTCTGCCTTCTAGGAGAAAAAAAATGCTTGCTTTTCTCTTGACTTTTCTTAAATGACACGAAGAAACAGGAAGGGTGGCTATAGAAACTCTCAACATTCTTGGTAGTGAAAAAGTTTATTTTTAGAGCTAAAGCCAAGCCTTCTCTTAAGGAGATAAATATTGCTGAACCATTGGATGGATTTCATCCTGCGCATTCCAGATTTTACCGAGGAGAGGTAGATCCAACTGATCGCTTTGGATTTAGTAAGGTGCAAAATTGAATGCGTGACCTTGTCCATTGCAATGGGTCCCGTTTGTTGGATTGTTTTCCTAAGGGAATAATGTTCTACCTGGGCTTGCTGAGGCTTGTCTTTGTGTTTCAGGAGAGAACACTGGACGTTGTTGGGGAACCTGAAGACTACGGTGGAAGGCTTGGTCTCCATCAATCATCCCAACGTCTGGTCTAAATATGGCGGCTTGGAGCGGCTCTGCAGGGACATGCACAGCATCCTGTATCATGGCCTCATCCTAGACAAGGTAGCGTTCTCTTTGCTTGGCACTATGTGGATGGCTGCACTTTGGGGCAGGAAAGGAAATTGGATTTTGTTTTAACATGTTTTTATTTGTGTTTGTTTGTGTCCCACCTGTTGTGTCTGCGGCCCCCCCGAGCTGGGCCTCCTGCCAGAAAGTGACTTGGAAAGTGAGGGGGAAGGGCCGTCAGGACTTACCTCGGGAGCACCGGCTTCCCTGGCTCAGCTCCAGGAGCCAGAAGCAGGCCGGGTGGAGGAGATAACGAGGCCTCCATCCCCTGACTCTTCCCCCCCCCCAGGCTACGCCTCCAGACCCAGCTGATGGCAATCAGGCCTGGCTGGACCCTAGGTTTCGTAGGCAGGAGAGGCGGGAACAACAGAAGCAGGGGTGGGGCAGGCCTAGGAAGTGCTGAGTCATGGAGCCACACCCCACAGGATATAAAGGCAGCAAGAGCTGCTGTGCCTCTTCGTAGAAGGCAAATTAACTGCTGAAGTACTGTTTGTTCCTGGGTGTCCTCATCGGCGTCGAGGGAGATAACAGAGTCACTTGGCAGACACTCACTAGTTTGCTGCCAGAGATGATAGTGCTGGCTAATTAAGCCATCGCTCGGACGGAGGCGAAGGAGGACAGAACACCACCTTTATTCTTTTTACAAATAACTCAAGGTGGCAAACATATCCAAACACACCTTCCTCCTCCTGTTTTCCCCACAACAACAACCCTGTGAAGTGGGTTGGGCTGAGAGAGAGGGACTGGCCCAAAGTCACTCAACTGGCAGGGCTAGAACTCCTAGGCTCCTAGTGATTGGCCCAAAGTCACCTTGGTAGCTGGGGAATTCTTGGAATTGAAGTCCACACATCTTAAAGTTGCTGTTGTGGTCCGCCAGCAGCCTGTGGAGCTGGCAACGGAGTCAGACAGTGATGAGGCTGAGTAAGAACATGGGCCAGTCCTGGAGGCTGGGGAAGGCCCGGATGAGGGCTCTGCATCAGAGGCTGAGGTGGGGCCAAGGCCATCGGGGAGTGAGGTGCGCACTCAGGAGCCTCCAGAGGCTGACAGTAGTGAGGCAGAGGAACAGAAGGAGCCTGTTCCTAATGCACGCATGAGAAGAGCTGCCAGAAGGCAAGAGCAGCTCAAGCAGAGAGGACGACTTGGGAGTAAGGCTAGGAAATGATTGGCCCCTCCCATAAGGCTTAAAAGACCAGCAACGGCGTTTGGGCTCTTTGCCGGAAAACAACGTTGATAGAATTGCTCCTTGTCTTTATTTCTTGTCGGCGTCTTCTGCTCCTGAACTTTTGCCAAGAAAAGCCTTTGGCAGTTTGCCTAATTAGACCAAAGTTGGCGATAAGACTGAAGAATTGTGTTATGAAGCATTTGCTTGGATTTAGTTTGGACGACGCTGAGAATGAGTTTAATTCTCAGCTGTTCTAATAAAGTCTTGTTTGTTTTTGAACTGATTGCGTTTAATGCTACCTACTTGGGCCTGGGTCACAACAGTCGCCAAGGTTGAACAACACTAAGCCCAAATAAACCCCTGGGGAATACCAGTACAGCCACTACAGAGCTTTTCAAAGTGAATCTGATCTGGCCCTTCTCTCCCTCAGCTTAAAACAATCTCACAGGGCTGTTATGGTGATATAACATTAGAGGAGAATTCCTCTTAAGCTTCCCCAATCTGTCAAACTACAGGGAGGTGACACTAATGCAGAGCTCTTCAAACTTGGCAGCTTTAAGACTTGTGGACTTCAACTCCGGGAGTTGCCAAGTTTGAAGTCCTCTGCACTAATGCAATAAGCAAATAATGGTTATCTTCTTTAAGACGCCCCTGACTGATCTTCCACCCTGAAATAAGAAGACACCGGTTGAAGATCTGCCTTGTTTTGCCACTGGCCAAAATGTCTCCTTTTGTGGTTTATATTCAGCAGCTGTAAAGCTCTTGGTTGACTTCCTCTTTTTTCCACCTGGCTGGGTTTCGGCAGCAAGTGGGAGGCTGTAGCCGCTACCCTGGGAGGAATTTGACCTCCGTTTTCCCGCAGGTGCATTGCCAGAAGACGGACTACTGGCAGTTTGTGAAGGATGTGCGTTGGTTGAGCCCCCACGCAGCCCGTCATGTGGACAAGGTGAGTGGCCGGGGGAATTCGGAGAGAGAAATCCGGGAGCTGTAGAGGAGGAACAGGGTTGGGAGAATACAGAACTGGCTTTGCTCTTGTTACCCACTAAGTCAGGGGTCTGCAAACTTGGCTCCTTTGCTAGCTGAGGAACTCTGGGAGTTGAAGTCCACAAGTCTTAAAAGAGCCAAGTTTGCAGACCCCTAGACTGAGTGAGTGGACTTTGAAAACTTTTTTGCCTGTGGCTTTGAAAACTTTTCCAAAGATTGATTGATTAAGATTAAATTAAATGAATTAGCTGCCGGAGGGAAGCTGTTCCATGGATTAATTGTTCTCACTGTTACCCTGTTTCCCCCAAAATAAGACCTCCCCTGATAATAAGCCCAATCGGGCTTTTGAGGACATGGCAATAAAGCCAAGCGCTTATTTCAGGGTTCAAAAAAAATATAAGACAGGGTCTTATTTTGGGGGAAACACTTTAGGAAATTTCTCCTTATCTTCCTTCCTTCCTTCCTTTCTTCCTTCCATCTTCCTCCCTCCCTTCCTTTCCATCCATCCATCCATCCTTCATCCTTCATCCTTCCTTCCGTCTTCCTCCCTCCCTCCCTCCCTCCCTCCCTCCCTTCCTTCCCATTCATCCATTCATCCATCATCCATCTTTCCTTCCTTACGACCATCTTCTTTTCTCCCTCCCTCCCTCCCTTCCTTCCTTCCTTTCCATCCATCCATCATCCATCCTTCCTTCTTTCCATCTTCCTCCCTCCCTTCCTCCCTTCCTTCCTTTCCATCCATCCATCATCCATCCTTCCTTCCTTCCTTCCTACCATCTTCTTTCCTCCCTCCCTCCTCCCTCCCTCCCTCCTTCCTTCCATTCATCCATTCATCCATCATCCATCTTTCCTTCCTTACGACCATCTTCTTTCTCCCTCCTCCCTCCTTCCTTCCTTCCTTTCCATCCATCCATCATCCATCCTTCCTTCTTTCCATCTTCCTCCCTCCCTTCCTCCCTTCCTTCCTTTCCATCCATCCATCATCCATCCTTCCTTCCTTCCTTCCTACCATCTTCTTTCCTCCCTCCCTCCCTCCCTCCCTTCCTTTCCATTCATCCATCATCCATCCTTCCTTCCTCCCTCCCTTCCTTTCCAGCCATCTATCATCCATCCTTCCTTCCTTCCTACCATCTTCTTTCCTCCCTCCCTCCCTCCGTTCCTTCCTTTTCATCCATCCATCCATCCATCCATCTTAAATGAATTAAGATTAAAGATTCAAAAGAAGAAATAGTACTTCCACAGCAGAGGGGGTGATCTGAAGCTTGTAAAAGGCGGAGAGATTACATCCATCTTACTCAATCTCAGCACCTTTAAAAGGTGCGGATTTCAACTCCCAGAATTCAACTCCTCTAGCTGGCTGAGGAATTCTGGGAGTCCAGACATGTTACAATTCACCAAGTTTGAGAAACACTGGATTCAACTTTTCGGCTCTTCCAGAGGGAGAGGGAGAGGCACTGGCCCAAAGTCACTCAGCTGATTTTATGCCTAAACTGGGACTAAAATTCACCGTCTCCTGGTGATTGGCCCAACAACGCCCAGCTGGCTTAGATGGCTAAGGTGGGACTAGACCTCATTGTCGCCTGGTGATTGGCCCAAAGTCACCCAGCTGCCTAAGGCAGGATTAGAACTCACTACCTCCTGGTGTTTGGCCCAAATTCTCTTGACCAGCATTCATGCCTAAAATTAGAATTCCGTGTCTTCAGATGACAGATGCCCAACATCACCCAGCTGGCTTTCATTCCTAAAATGGGACTAGAACTCTCAGTCTCCTTGTGATTGGGTCAAAGACACTCAATTGTCTTTCATTATGGCGGGACTAGAACTCCCAGTCCCCTGATGATTGGTCCAGTCACCCAGCTGCCTTTCATGCCTAAAGGGCGGGATTAAAACTCCCAGTCCACTGGTAATTGGTCCACTCACCCAGCTGCCTTTCATGCCTAAAGGTGGGACTAGAATTCCCAGTCCCCTGGTGATTGGTCCAGTCACCCAGCTGCCTTTCATTCATGCCTAAAGGGCGGGATTAGAACTCCCAGTCCCCTGGTGATTGGTCCAGTCACCCATCTGCCTTTCATGCCTAAAGGCGGGACTAGAACTCCCAGTCTCCTAATGGTTGGTCCAAACTGGCCCTCCTTCCAATTGGCAGACGAGGAATTGAACTTGCCAACCAGCCTTTTCTTGACTTTGTTGGTTCTTCTTTTTCCAGTCTCTCAAACCCTCTCAGGCTTTTTTTTTGGGGGGGGGTGTCAGGAGAGCTAGAAAAGGCCATTCCACCACGGATACTCTACTCCCCCTGATCTGGGCTTGCTTTTTCTCCAAACCTCGTCCCTCCTTTTGCAGTTTATCCATCTCCATGAGAATGGGCAGCAAAACCCGGACAGGACAAGGGAGCGAACCGTGGCCGAGCTCTGGCTTCAGCACAGCTTGCAGTTCCACTGCCTATCGGCTCAGCTGAAGCCCCTCCTGGAGAACAAGCAATATATCCGGAAATTCTACACAGGTAAGAGGGAAGCAGCTGCCCTTCCCTCCCTCCCTCCCTCCCTCCCTCTTCCATGCGTAGTTCCTCCAGTGTTTTCTCTTCCTCTTTGGAGAAGCTGCCTTCTGTTCATAGGAAGGAGAGCAGAGTAGAATAGAGTATGAATACAAATAAAAACAGAATAGAATTTAGGATAGGATAGGATAGGATAGGATAGGATAGGATAGGATAGGATAGGATAGAATAGAAATAAGAATAGGGTAGGACAGGACAGGACAGGACAGAATAATGACTGGAACGGATTAGATTAGATTAGATTAGATTAGAATAGAATGGAATGGAATGGAATAGAATAGAATAGAATAGAATAGAATAGAATAGAATAGAATAGAATAGAATAGAATAGAAATAAGAATAGGGTAGGGTAGGACAGCACAGAACAGAATAATGAATGGAATGGAATGGATTAGATTAGATTAGATTAGATTAGAATAGAATAGAATAGAATAGAATAGAATAGAATAGAATAGAATAGAATAGAATAGAATAGAATAGAATAGAATTATTAATGGAATGGAATAATAGAATAAATATTGGAATATAGAATAGAATAGAATGGAATGGAATAGAATAGAATAGAATAGAATAGAATAGAATAGAATAGAATAGAATAGAATAGAAATAAGAATAGGGTAGGACAGCACAGCACAGAATAATGAATGGAATGGAATGGATTAGATTAGATTAGATTAGAATAGAATAGAATAGAATAGATTAGATTAGATTACAACTATTAATGGAATGGAAGAATAGACTAGATTAGACTAGACTAGACTAGAATAAATATTGGAATGAAGAATAAAATAGACTAGACTAGAATAAATATTGGAATGAAGAATAGAATAGAATAGAATAGAATATTGGAATGAAGAATAGAATAGAAATGAATAGAACAGAAGACTTTATTAGCCAAGTTAATATTGCGATTGGACACACAAGGAATTTATCGTGGCAGGTTTGCAGACATCTAATACAGGAAATCCTTGACTTACAACAGTTCATTTTAATAACCATTCAAAGTGACAATGGCACTGAAAAAAGTGAGTTGTGACCGTCTTTCACACTTAGCGACCGCTGTAGCATCCCCACGGTCGGACCCTTGGCAAAATTTAGACCCTTGGCAACTGGCTCATATTCATGATGGTCCCGGGGTCACACAATCCCCTTTTGCGACCTTCTGAGAAGCAAAGTCAGTGAGGAAGCCAGGTTCACTTAACAACCATGTTACTCACTTAAGAACTGCAGCGATTCACGTAACCACTGTGGCCAGAAAGTTCATAAAACAGGTCCAAACCCACTTAGCAACTGTCTCGCTTAGCAACAGACATGTCGCACTCAATTGCAGTCGTAAGTCGAGGCTTCCCTGTAACTGGGCTTTCCCTGTTTATCATCCACTAGCTTTTATCTGTTGCCTTGTGTGGAATATGTTGGTGGCAACATGGAAAGTGGACGTCCCCAGTTGTTTGTTTTTTTAAAATTCCCAATCATATGCCTAATTGTGGTGTTTTTCCACACAAGTATTTTTAAGTCGGGGTGTCCAGCCCTTGGTAATTTTAAGACTGGTGGACTTCAGCTCCCAGAATTCCCTAGCCCAGCCATGCCTGTGCCTTTTTCTCTTACCACCTAAAGTGGAGAGATTGCAGAGGAAGGGATTACAAGAGAGTAAGCTATGCCGGCTGGGGAATTCTGGCCGTTGTAGTCCACAGGTCTTCCATTTGCCAAGGTTGGACATCCTTGTTCAAGCTAGGGCATAATTCTGTTTCAATGTAAATTGTCAAGTTGAACTTCTGACTTTTTCTTGCCCACTTCCCTTTGCCATTTCCGTTCCACATCTTTTTTCACCTTCCCCATCTTGACTTTTTAATTCCCGGTTTAACGGTAGGTCTCCCATCCCTGGATTCGTCAGGTCCAACCCTGCTTAGCTTTTCGCGATCAGTCAAGGCTGTATCAGTGTCGACACCTAGCTGGTCACTTAAAAGAAAGAAATCCAGAATAGCCCTGCCCCACCAGCCTTGTGGCTAAGGCTCCCCTTTGGAAGGAATCGTGGGAGTTGAAGTCCACGCATCTTTCAAAGTGGCGAAGTTCGTAAAAGAAATCCTGCCCTAGAAGACAAGTGCAGGACCAAAGGCACCATTCTACCCTCCATTTTTTACTCTTTCCCCCCCGCCCCGCCCCAGATTCAGCTTTTCTGCTGAGCGACGCCCACGTCACCGTCATGTTGCAGTGCCTGGAGGCTGTGGAGCAGAACAACCCTCGGCTGCTGGCTCAGATAGACGCCTCTATAGTGAGAAATCTCCTTTCTTCATTTCTTTTTGGGGTTTTTTTTCATTCTCTCTCTCTCTCTCTCTCTCTCTCTTTCTCCCTTTCTTCTTTCTTTCCTTCCTTTCTTCTTTCTTTCCTTCCTTTCTTCTTTCCTTTCTCTTCCTTTCTTTCTTTCTTTCTTTCATTCTTTTCTCTCTCTCTCTCTCTCTCTTCCTTCCTTCCTTCCTTTCTTTCTTTCTTTCTGTCTTTCTTTCTTTCTTTCTTTCTTTCATCCTTCTTTTCTCTGTGTCTCTTTCTTTCTTTCTCTATCTCTCTCTTCTTTCTTTCTTTCCTTCCTTCCTTCCTTTCTCCCTTTTTTCCTTCCTTCTATCATTCATCCATCCTTCCTTCCTTTCTTTCTTTCTTTCTTTTTTTTCTTTCATCCTTTTCTCTCTCTCTCTCTTTCTTTCTCTCTCTCTCTTCTTTTTCCTTCCTTTCTCCTTTTTTCCTTCCATCATTCATCCATCCTTCCTTCCTTCCTTCCTTCCTTTCTTTCTTTCTGTCTTTCTTTCTTTCTTTCTGTCTTTCTTTCTTTCTTTCTTCTTTCTTTCTTTCTTTCATCCTTCTTTTCTCTGTGTCTCTTCTTTCTTTCTCTCTCTCTCTTCTTTCCTTCCTTCCTTCCTTTCTCCCTTTTTTCCTTCCTTCTATCATTCATCCATCCATCCTTCCTTCCTTTCTTTCTTTCTTTCTTTCTTTCTTTCTTTCTTTCATCCTTTTCTCTCTCTCTCTCTTTCTTTCTCTCTCTCTCTCTTTCTTTTTTCCTTTCTTCCTTTCTCCCTTTTTTCCTTCCATCATTCATCCATCCTTCCTTCCTTCCTTCCTTCCTTTCTTTCTTTCTGTCTTTCTTTCTTTCTTTCTGTCTTTCTTTCTTTCTTTCTTCTTTCTTTCTTTCTTTCATCCTTCTTTTCTCTGTGTCTCTTCTTTCTTTCTCTCTCTCTCTTCTTTCCTTCCTTCCTTCCTTTCTCCTTTTTCCTTCCTTCTATCATTCATCCATCCTTCCTTCTTTCTTTCTTTCTTTCTTTCTGTCTTTCTTTCTCTTTCTCTCTCTCTCTTCTTTCCTTCCTTTCTTTCTTTCTCTCTCTTTCTTCCTTCCTTCCTTCCTTCCTTTCTTTCTGTCTGTCTGTCTTTCTTTCTTTCTTTCATCCTTTTCTCTGTGTCTCTTTCTTTCTCTATCTCTCTCTTCTTTCCTTCCTTCCTTCCTTTCTCCTTTTTCCTTCCTTCTATCATTCATCCATCCTTCCTTCCTTTCTTTCTTTCTTTCTTTTTTCTTTCATCCTTTTCTCTCTCTCTCTTTCTTTCTCTCTCTCTCTTTCTTTTTCCTTCCTTCCTTTCTCCCTTTTTTTCCTTCCATCATTCATCCATCCTTCCTTCCTTCCTTCCTTCCTTTCTTTCTTTCTTCTTTCTTTCTTTCTTCTTCTTTCTTTCTTTCTTTCTTTCTTTCTTTCTTTCTTCTTTCTTTCATCCTTCTTTTCTCTGTGTCTCTTTCTTTCTTTCTCTCTCTCTTCTTTCCTTCCTTCCTTCCTTTCTCCTTTTTCCTTCCTTCTATCATTCATCCATCCATCCTTCTTTCTTTCTTTCTTCTTTCTTTTTCCTTTCTTCTTTCTTTCTCTTTCTCTCTCTTCTTTCCTTCCTTCCTTCCTTTCTTTCTTTCTTTCTTTCTTTCTTTCTTTCTTTCTTTCTTTCTTTCTTTCTTTCTTTCTTTCTTTCTTTCTTTCTTTCTTCTTGGTTTGGGATTTTGGTCTTTTTTGGAGGGGGTCTTTACTTCTTTAGTACCAGCAGTCTTCCTTTACATAGTACCAGCGTGGTGGGGGGGGGAGGGAGAGGACCACACCGGAGTGGCCTGCCACTCATGCAAGTTGATCTGCGCGCACTCCAACCAGCCACTCACACGGTCCAATTCCGAACAGGACATGGGCCGCTAGTGGGGGCCCCTCCCCTACATGCTGTTGCCTCAACAAGGCCCTTCTTTCAGTTTGCCAGGAAAGGGGAAGCCTCCGAGTCCAGGACGAAGAGCCTCACAGCCCTCCTGGGGTCCATCCCTACCCCTCCCGCCGAAAGCGCAGCCCCTCGGTACCTCGGCTCCTTCTCGGGGCTTCCGTCCACCTGTGCCAGCATCCAAGGTAAGGAAGGTAAGCCATGAGCGGTGGCCGGCTCCGGATTTTGTTTTAAAAATCTCTCTTCTGTTACTCGGTTCCTGCAGCACAAATGCAGCCGTTCGGTTTGAGGTTGACGTTCGTTGCAGTTTTGTGTCCCTCCAACTATTGGTTGGATAGAATTGGAAGACAGTCACTTCATTCCTGCACTTACAACCGTCCCTCCTTCCCTCCCTCCCTTCCCTTGGTTAAAGTGCATTATTGTAGGCTGACTCTGCCCACAGCCATGAGTTCGATCCTGACCGGCTCAAGGTTGACTCAGCCTTCCATCCTTCCGAGGTCAGTCAAATGAGGATCCAGGTTGTTGGGGTCAAGAGGCTGACTCCGTAAACTGCTCAGAGAGGGCCGGAAAGCCCTGTGAAGTGGCATATAAGTCTGCTATTGTTATTAACATTGCCTTGCTTAGGAGTGGATATTCCTAATGGTCCTCATTCTGGTCATAAGTCGAGGACTCTCGGTATTGATCTCTTCTTGAACATACCCTAGAACATATGTAGTTAAGTTGGTTTTATTTTGCCTTTTATTAATTTTGATAAATAGCACAAGGTGGCAAACGTACCTAATACTCCTTCTTCCTCTTTTCCCTGCAACAACAACCCTGTGAGGTGGACTGGGCTGAGAGAAAACATTGAGGGCTACCTGCATTTTCTCGTAGCTACATCATCGCCGAAAATAAGGATAGCTTCTTTGTTTGTTTGTTTTTCTCCTTATCTTTCTTAGACAGGAGACTATCAAGCCCTCCAGCCTTCGGTGGCACCGGTCAGTCTCAAGAAAATGCTGCTTGGGCTTCCGCTCATCGGCACCAGGAAAGCAGGTGCTCCCAACACCCGGTCGGCCCTCCTCTTCCTCATCTCAGCATCTCTGGCCCCGACGACGACAACGACGGCAATAATGTCCCGGCTGCTGGAACAAGCCCCAGCCCTTTGCCCAACCTGAACTCAGATTCCTGGTCCGGAAGCCAAGATGAAACGGACGGGCCAGAATATCTGGCCATTGGCAATCTCGGCCGACCGAGTCGGCCCTGCGACAGCCCTGAAGAATCTGGCACGGCCACCTTGAACAGTTCCGGTAGCAGCACCTCCAATCTGTTTTCGTCCAGCAGTTCCCAGAAGCAGGAGTCGGGTTCCTCCTGGGGGGAGCCGGGAGGCAGCTGGAAGTCCTCGCTCTTGCGACGGTCCAGCTTCTCCGAGGGACAGACCTCGGTCCTGCAAGGGAAACCCAAGCGGAGCCACGTCCGCTCCCATTCGGACACCAACGTAGCTTCTGCGAAAGCTCATGGTAAGAGGGGAGAATCGGGCTTGTGTCTGTGTGTGTATGTGTTTGTGTAGAAGTGTATCTTCACACTAAGAAGTGTCACGGGGAGAAGAAGGGATTGGATTATTCCAATCATTAAGAAGAGACTGGACAGCCATTTGTCTGAAATGGTATAGGGCTTCCTGCCTAAGTAGGGGGTTGGACTAGAAGACCTCCAAGGTCCCTTCCAACCTGGTTATTCTGTGCTGTGCTATGCTATGCTATTCTGTGCTATTCTATTCTGTTCTATGCTATTCTGTGCTGTGCTATTCTGTTCTATTCTGTGCTCTGCTATGCTGTGCTATTTTATGCTATGCTATTCTATGCTATGCTATGCTATTCTGTGCTCTGCTATGCTATGCTATGCTATTCTATTCTGTGCTATGCTATTCTGTGCTGTGCTGTGCTATGCTATGCTATTCTGTTCTATTCTGTGCTATTCTATTCTGTGCTGTGCTATGCTGTGCTATGCTATGCTATTCTGTTCTATTCTGTGCTGTGCTATGCTATTCTATTCTGTGCTATTCTATTCTGTTCTATGCTATTCTGTGCTATGCTATTCTGTTCTATTCTGTGCTCTGCTATGCTGTGCTATTTTATGCTATGCTATTCTATGCTATGCTATGCTATTCTGTGCTCTGCTATGCTATGCTATGCTATTCTATTCTGTGCTATGCTATTCTGTGCTGTGCTGTGCTATGCTATTCTGTGCTATGCTATTCTGTGCTGTGCTGTGCTGTGCTATGCTATGCTATTCTGTTCTATTCTGTGCTGTGCTATGCTATTCTATTCTGTGCTATTCTATTCTGTTCTATTCTGTGCTGTGCTATTCTGTGCTATTCTGTTCTGTGCTGTGCTATGCTGTGCTATTCTATTCTATTCTGTGTTATGCTATGCTGTGCTATTCTATGCTATGCTATTCTGTGCTATGCTATGCTGTGCTATTCATTCTGTTCTGTTCTGTTCTGTGCTATTCTGTGCTGTGCTATGCTGTGCTATGCTATTCTATTCTGTGTTATGCTATGCTGTGCTATTCTATGCTATGCTATTCTGTGCTCTGCTGTGCTATGCTATGCTATGCTTCTCTATGCTATGCTATGCTTCTCTATTCTGTGTTATGCTATGCTGTGCTATTCTATGCTATGCTATGCTGTGCTATTCTATTCTGTGCTATGCTATGCTGTGCTATTCTATGCTATGCTATTCTGTGCTCTGCTGTGCTATGCTATGCTATTCTATTCTGTGCTATTCTATTCTGTTCTATGCTATTCTGTGCTGTGCTATTTTGTGCTATGCTATTCTGTGCTATGCTATGCTATTCTGTTCTATTCTGTGCTGTGCTATTTTGTGCTATGCTATTCTGTGCTATGCTATTCTGTGCTATTCTGTGCTCTGCTCTGCTATGCTATTTTATGCTATGCTATTCTATGCTATGCTATTCTGTGCTGTGCTATGCTGTGCTATGCTATTCTATTCTGTGCTATGCTATGCTATTCTGTTCTATTCTGTGCTATGCTATGCTGTGCTATTCTATTCTATTCTGTGCTATGCTATGCTATTCTATTCTATTCTATTCTATTCTGTGCTATGCTATGCTATGCTATTCTGTGCTATGCTGTGCTATTCTATTCTATTCTGTGTTATGCTATGCTGTGCTATTCTATGCTATGCTATTCTGTGCTATGCTATGCTATTCTGTTCTATTCTGTGCTATGCTATGCTGTGCTATTCTATTCTATTCTGTGCTATGCTATGCTATGCTATGCTATTCTATTCTATTCTATTCTATTCTGTGCTATGCTATGCTATTCTATTCTATTCTATTCTGTGCTATGCTATGCTATGCTATTCTGTGCTCTGCTCTGTTATTCTATTCTGTGCTGTGCTGTGCTATTCTATTCTATTCTGTGCTATGCTGTGCCATTCTATTCTATTCTGTGTTATGCTATGCTATTCTGTGCCATTCTGTGCCATGCTGTGCTATTCTGTTCTGTGCTATTCTGTGCTCTGCTCTGCTATGCTATTCTGTGCTATTCTGTGCTATTCTGTTCTGTGCTGTGCCATGCTATGCCATTCTGTTCTATTCTATTCTGTGCCATTCTATTCTGTGCTATGCTGCTATTCTGTTCTATTCTATTCTGTGCTATGCTATGCTATGCTGTTCTGTGCTATGCTATTCTGTTCTATTCTGTGCTGCTGTGCTATTCTATTCTATTCTGTGCTATGCTATGCTATGCTTCTATGCTATGCTATTCTGTGTTATGCTGTGCTATGCTATTCTGTTCTATGCTATGCTGCTATGCTGTGCTATTCTATTCTGTTCTATTCTGTGCTATGCTATGCTATGCTATTCTGTGCTCTGCTCTGTTATTCTATTCTGTGCTGTGCTGTGCTATGCTATTCTATTCTGTGCTATTATATGCTATGCTATTCTGTGTTATGCTATGCTATGCTATGCTATTCTGTGCTATGCTATGCTGTGCTATTCTATGCTATGCTATTCTGTGCTATGCTATGCTATGCTATTCTATTCTATTCTGTGCTATGCTATGCTATGCTATTCTGTGCTCTGCTCTGTTATTCTATTCTGTGCTGTGCTGTGCTATTCTATTCTATTCTGTGCTATGCTATGCTGTGCTATTCTATGCTATGCTATTCTGTGTTATGCTATGCTATGCTATGCTATTCTGTGCTATGCTATGCTGTGCTATTCTATTCTGTTCTATTCTGTGCTATGCTATGCTATGCTATTTTGTGCTCTGCTCTGTTATTCTATTCTGTGCTGTGCTGTGCTGTGCTGTGCTATGCTATTCTATTCTGTGCTATTCTATGCTATGCTATTCTGTGTTATGCTATGCTATGCTATGCTATTCTGTGCTATGCTATGCTGTGCTATTCTATTCTATTCTATTCTATTCTGTGCTATGCTATGCTACAGGCAGTCCTCGACTTACAACAGTTCATTTAGGGATCGTTCAAAATCACAACGGCATTGAAAAAAGGGACTTGGGCTCCTTTTTCACACTTCAGAACCGTTGCAGCCTCCCCCACGCTCACATGATCAAAATTCAGACGCTTGGCGACTGACTCACATTTATGGTGGCCGCAATGTCCCGCAGTCACCTGATCCCCTTGTGCGACTTTCTGACGAGCAAAATCAACGGGGGAAGTCTGGTTCGCTTAACGACTGTGTTACTAACTTAACAACTGCAGTGATTCTCTTAACAGCCGGAGCGAGAAAGCTTGTAAAATGGAGCAAAATTCACAACAACTCTCTCAATTAGCAATGGAAAGTTTGGACTGAATTGTGGTGGTAAGTCGAGGACTAGTGCGCTCTCAAATGTACTTCCTTGGATCATGCATTAGATTGGTGTTTCTCAACCCATGCAGCTTTAGGACGTGTGGACTTCAACTCCCAGAATTTCCCAGCCAGCTTACTCTCTTGTAATCCCTTTCTCTGCAATCTCTCCACTTTAGGAGATAAGAGGGAAAAAAACCCAGGCATGGCTGGCTGGGGAATTCTGGGAATTACATTACATTGATTGATTGATTGATTGATTGATTGATTGATTGATTGATTAGCCCTTGAGCCATATCAAAGTGCAGAGTTCCAGAAACAAATTATTACTAAAATTTGATAAAAGCAATTTAAAATGGAATTGGATAAAATACCGTTTAAAATATGAAATTAGAATAAAATACAATTTAAAATGAAATGGGAATCAAACACAGTCTGAAATGAAATGGGAATAAAATGCAATAATTTAAGATATAGATAAAATACGATAAAATTAGATTTTGGTGTGTCACCCCTACAATCTACCCCAATCAAGTCCCACATGTGCCGATCTCAACCGTACCATTTGGCTTAAGCACTGTGCTGTGTTAAATGTTATTTTCAGATTCTGGCCGCACGTAAGGAATTCCGGGAGTCAACGTCCACCCGTCCTTAACGTTGACAAAAACGGCCATAAAAATCCACCCAAAAAAGATGGGGAAAACAGGGAGCGATCATGACTGCAGAGTATCATAATTGTGATTGTGGCTTTTGTAGCCCGTGAAGGTCTGTGTGAGACCACATTGATGCTCCCCAAAGTGAACCCCATAGGATTCTCTCTCTCTCTCTCTCTCTCGGGAAATAACAATCTTTTTAATATTTTTATCCTGTTTTTCTCTTAACCTTCTTTCCTGCTTCGCCGCGCGTCCTTAGGAGGGCGCAGAGACATCAGCATTATAATAGAAGACCCGGTGGCAGGTTTGGGAAACCAGCATGTTGCAAATCCATCTTCCCTTCTCTTTCCTGCCTCCCCCCCTTCCCATCCGTTGGCGTTTCCTTGCCCCGAGTTCGAAACGTTTGCAAATGTCTCCTAAAAGTTTTCACCTGGGAATTTAGAAAAAGACCGTTTCTTCCCCCGCGCGAATGTTCTACATGCTTGCCCCACAGAACACGCCTCTGTCACGGAATACACAGGGAGTCCTCGACTTACAGCAGGTCATTTAGTGACCGTTCAAAGTTGCCGCAGCACGGAAGAAAAGGCGTTACAATCGGTTTTCACGCGTGACGACCGTTGCAGCATCCTAAGGGCGCCTGATCCAAGCTCCGGTGCTTGGAAAGTAGTTCCTATTTATGACGATTTCAGAGATCGGCTTTTTGCAACCGATCTTCTCACAAGCAAAGTTAATGGGGAAGCCAAGATTCGCTTAACAACCATGTCACTAACTTAGCAATTAAAGTGATTCACTTAACAATTGGAGAGAGACAGAGAATGAGAAGAAAAGGAAGGAAGGAAAGGAAGGAAGGAAGGAAGGAAGGAAGGAAGGAAGGAAGGAAGGAAGGAAGAGAAGGAAGGGAGATAAAGGAAAGAAAAGAGGGAGGGAGGGAAGGAAGGAAGAGAAGGAAAGGAAGGAAGGGAGATAAAGAAAGAAAGGCAAGAGGGAAGGAAGAGAAGGAAAGGAAGGAAGGAAGGTAGGGGGATAAAGAAAAGAAAGGGAGGGAGGGAAGGAAGGAAGAGAAGGAAAGGAAGGAAGGGAGATAAAGGAAGGGAGGGAGGGAAGGAAGGAAGAAAAGGAAAGGAAGGAAGGAAGAGAAGGAAAGGAAGGAAGGAAGGAAGGGATAAAGGAAAGGAGGGAGGAAGGAAGGAAGGAAGAAGGAAAGGAAGGAAGAAGGAAAGGAAGGAAGGGAGATAAAGAAAGGAGGGAGGGAAAGAAGGAAGGAAGGGAGATAAAGAAAGGAAAGAAAGGAGGGAGGGAAGGAAGGAAGAGAAAGGAAGGAAGGGAGGTAAAGGAAGGAGGGAGGGAAGGAAGGAAGGAAGAGAAGGAAAGGAAGGAAGGGAGGGAAAGGAGGGAGGGAGGGAAAGAAGGAAGAGAAGGAAGGAAGGAAAGAAATGAGTTCTTTCTCACTATAGATGCACCTATCTGAGCCAGATAGAAAGAAAAAAAAGAAAGAGGAAGGAAAGAAAAGAAAAGAAAGATTCACTTAATTGTGGCCTCGTAAAACAGGGCAAATTTCACTCAACAGATGTCTGACTTAGCAACATAAACTTTGGGCTCAATTGTGGTTCATACGTCGAGGACTACCTTGTATTCGTTCCAACCCAGAATGAAGGAGTAACTTCCTAACAGTGAGGACAATTAACCCGTGGAACAGCTTGCCACCAGAAATTGTGGGCGCTCCACCACTGAAGGCTTTCAAGAAGAGGCTGGACAAGCCGCTTGTCTGAAACGGTATATAAGTTCTCTTGCGTAAGCAGGGGGTTGGACTAGCAGACCTCCAAGGCCCCTTCTACGCCCTACGATTCGATCGTTAGCAAACTGTCCATGGGTGAGGGGATCAGTCCCCTGAAATGGTGGCCAAGCATGGACTGAAATTTTTAACTGAGAGCTGCCCCCTCCCCCAACTCCACGTCTCCTTCACCTCCCTTATCCTCTATCCTTTTATTACGGCCTTTTCTGTATCGGAAGGACCCGCAACCTGGCGCCCTCAGCCTTTGCTGGCTTACATCCAGGTTTGCTGAGAATAGCAGTTGTAAGCCAGCATCGCCTGGGGGGGACGACGCCGTTGTTTGTTCTCGGCATGCCTTTTCCTGTCATCGTTATCACTTATCATTTCACCTTACGCACCAGCATTATTTTGAAGCGAGTAAGAGTACCAACTATGTAAAACACCAACACCTGGGGCACACGGGCTGAATGGAGGCTAAACCCATGTTCAGTTTAAGCTTGTAAACTAGGGTTTTATCAACTTTCGACAGCTTGAAGATAGGTGGACTTCGACTCCCAGAATCCCCCAGCCAGCATAGCTGGCTGGGGAATTCTGGGAGTCGAAGTCCGCCTATCTTCAAGCTGCCACAGTTGAGAAACATTGATGTAAACCTGGAATAAAGATTTCCAAATCTGCCTTATTCCAGAATTTATTTATTTATTTGATTTATTTGATTTATTTTATTTGAATTTATATCCCGCCCTTCTCCGAAGACTCAGGGCGGCTTACACTGTGTTAATTATATTATATATATATATATATATTTGTTTTCTGAGGTTTTCACGGGTGTTAGTATGTAGGTCTTTGGTTGTTCGGGTTTTCTCCCGTGTAAAATTGGAAATGTCTTGGCAACGTTTCGACGAAGTCTCATTCGTCATCTTCAGGCTTCAGCTTCGTGCTTCTGGGAGCAATGTGTGATCGCAGATGTTTCTTCCTTTTTAACTGCTAGTGGGGGTTTGAACTGATTGGGTGGGAGCTTGGCTGTGCTCTGATTGGATGGAGGTTTTTTTGTGCTCTGATTGGCTGGGGATGTGTCCTGTTTGGGTGGGGGCTTGGTTGTGCTCAATTTAGTCTGTGTTGCAGGGGGATTTGAGCTGGTGAGCTGCATAGCTGTTGTTTGGCTTTGTGGTGGTGCTACATCTTCATAGTGGGTGTCAGTCTGCTGCATGTATGGATTGGAGGGGTTTGAAATGGCTAATGTTGCAGCTGCGGTCTGGCTTCTGGTCCTTGGTCGTGCTTCATGATCAGTGTGGGTTTGGGTCTGCTTTCTGGGTGGATGTGTGGTGGTGACATCCTGTGTGGACCTCGTGAGTGTGGGTCTGGTGTCATTCCTCGTGTTAGGGACTCGTTTGTCAATAAGGGCGGGTTTCCAAATGGCTGGTAGGCGGGAGGTGTCATCTCGTTTGTTCATGCTGTGTGGGCGTTTTTCTATCTCAATGGCTTCTCTGATTATTCTGTTGTTAAAGTGTTCAGTTTTGGCGATAGTTCTGGTCTTTTTAAAGTCAATATCATGTCCTGTGACTTTAAAGTGTTGGACCAGGGAAGAAGTTGGTTCCTCTTTTTTGACTGAGTTCTTGTGTTCTCTGGAATCGCCACGGATTTCGGAAAAGGGAAGAATTGCGTCTAGGCCCTTCAAAGCTTCAGAACAGCCTCGTGAGAAAAAAATAAAAAATAAAAAAAAATTCAGAACGAGGTCAGTGTGGGGGAAAAAAAGCTTGCAAGCTACGTTTATCTTCGGCTACATGTGAGATGGCATCATCTTCCAAAGCTTTGGTGCGATGGCCAGTTTGGTTTAGTGGTTAAGCCACCAGTCTAGAGAGTAGGAGTCACAATTCTAGTCCCGCCTTAGGCCTGAAATCTGACTGGGTGACTTTGGGCCAATCACCAGGAGACTGAGAGTTCTAGTTCCACCTCAGGCACGAAAGCTGACTGGTTGACTTTGGGCCAATCACCTGGAGACTGAGAGTTCTAGTTCCACCTCAGGCATGACAGCTGACTGGGTGACTTTGGGCCAATCACCAGGAGACTGAGATTTCTAGTTCCACCTCAGGCACAAAAGCTGGCTGGGTGACTTTGGGCCAATCACCAGGAGACTGAGAGTTCTAGTTCCACCTCAGGCATGACAGCTGACTGGGTGACTTTGGGCCAATCACCAGGAGACTGAGAGTTCTAGTTCCACCTCAGACACAAAAGCTGGCTGGGTGACTTTGGGCCAATCACCAGGAGACTGAGAGTTCTAGTTCCACCTCAGACACAAAAGCTGGCTGGGTGACTTTGGGCACAAAATCTGACTGGGTGACTTTGGGCCAATCACCTGGAGACTGAGAGTTCTAGTTCCACCTCAGGCATGACAGCTGACTGGGTGACTTTGGGCCAATCACCAGGAGACTGAGAGTTCTAGTTCCACCTCAGGCATGACAGCTGACTGGGTGACTTTGGGCCAATCACCAGGAGACTGAGAGTTCTAGTTCCACCTCAGACACAAAAGCTGGCTGGGTGACTTTGGGCCAATCACCAGGAGACTGAGAGTTCTAGTTCCACCTCAGGCATGACAGCTGACTGGGTGACTTTGGGCCAATCACCAGGAGACTGAGAGTTCTAGTTCCACCTCAGACACAAAAGCTGGCTGGGTGACTTTGGGCCAATCACTAGGAGATGAGGAGTTCTAGTTCCACCTTAGCTATGAAAGCTGGCTGGGTGACTTTGGGCACAAAAGCTGGCTGGGTGACTTTGGGCCAATCACCAGGAGACTGAGAGTTCTAGTTCCACCTCAGACACAAAAGCTGACTAGTTGACTTTGGGCCAATCACCAGGAGACAGAGAGTTCTAGTTCCACCTCAGGCATGACAGCTGGCTGGGTGATTTTGGGCCAATCACCAGGAGACTGAGAGTTCTAGTTCCACCTCAGGCACGAAAGCTGGCTGGGTAACTTTGGCCAATCACTAGGAGACTCAGAGTTCTAGTTCCACCTCAGGCATGACAGCTGACTGGTTGACATTGGGCCAATCACCAGGAGACTGAGAGTTCTAGTTCCACCTCAGACACAAAAGCTGGCTGGGTGACTTTGGGCCAATCACCAGGAGACTGAGAGTTCTAGTTCCACCTCAGACACAAAAGCTGACTGGTTGACTTTGGGCCAATCACCAGGAGGCTGAGAGTTCTAGTTCCACCTCAGACACAAAAGCTGGCTGGGTGATTTTGGGCCAATCACCAGGAGATTGAGAGTTCTAGTCCCACCTCAGAAATGAAAGCCAGTTGGGTGACTTTGGGCCAATTGCCAGGAGAGGATGAATTCTAGCCCTGCCTTAGGCATGAAAGCCAATTGGATGACTTTGGGCCAATCACCAGGAGACTGAGAGTTCTAGTCCCACCTCAGAAATGAAAGCCAGTTGGGTGACTTTGGGCCAATTGCCAGGAGAGGATGAATTCTAGCCCTGCCTTAGGCATGAAAGCCAATTGGATGACTTTGGGCCAATCACCAGGAGACTGTGAATTCTAGTCCCGTCTTAGACATGAAAGCCAATTGGATGACTTTGGGACAGTTACTAGGAGATGTTGAATTCTAGGCAGCCGAGTGACTTTGGGCCAGTCATTCTCTGTCAGCCCAGCCCACCTGACAGGGCTGCTGTTGAGGGGAAAATAGGAGGAGGAAGGTGTGTTGGATATGTTCGCCATCTTGAGTTATTTGTAAAAATGATAAAAGTAAATTAAATTAAATCACTCTTGAGGGAAAAAAGAGATGGAGAAAGAATATTGGCGATATCAGAGGAAAAACAAATTCCAATATATTCCCAGTTTTCTCCATTCCTGCATTCAGCCATGACAAAACCACAGGTTCAAAAAGATGCTTCCATGTGTGGCTGATGGTTTAATAAAGGGATCTCCAACCTTGGCAACTTTAAAACTTGCGGACTTCGACTCCCAGAGCTCCCCAGCTAGCATAGCTTACTCTCTTGTAATCCCTTCCTCTGCAATCTCTCCACTTTATAAGGGGCAAGAGGGGGAAAAAAAGCATGAGTGACTGAGGAATTCTGGGAGTTGAAGTCCGCAAGTCTTAAAGTTGCAAAGGTTTGAAGACCCCTGGTTTAATACACTGATATGTTTTCATGCTGATATGGACCAGGAAAAGAGATACTATAGCTACTTTTCTGTGAGTAACCCATTTCCACCAACCCTAGAAAGTGTGCTCCTGTTCTGTCCTCCTTCGCCTCCGTCCGAGTGATGGCTTAATTAGCCGGCACTATCAGCTCTGGCAGCAAAATAGCGAGCGTCTGCCAAGTGTCTCTGTTATCTCCCTCGACGCCGATGAGTCACCCAGGAACAAACAGTACTTCAGCTCTTAGTTACTCAGTTGATTTGCCTGCTACGAAGAGGCACAGCAGCTCTGGCTGCCTTTATATCCTGTGGGGTGTGGCTCCATGACTCAGCACTTCCTAGGCCTGCCCACCCCTGCTTCTGTTGTTCCCGCCTCTCCTGCCTACGAAACCTAGGGTCCAGCCAGGCCTGATTGCCATCAGCTGGGTCTGGAGGCGTGGCCTGGGGGGGGAAAGAGTCAGGGGACAGAGGCCTCATTATCTCCTCCACCCGGCCTGCTTCTGGCTCCTGGAGCTGAGCCAGGGAAGCCGGCCCTGACGGCCCTTCCCCCTCACTTTCCAAATCACTTTCTGGCAGGAGGCCCAGCTCGGGGGGGCGCAGACACAACAGCTCCCTTAGGTACATTGCTGTCTGGGTTCCATTTATGCCTCTTGACAATAACAACAACAAATAAGTTGTATGGCTACGTTGGGACAAATTTAAATATCCGTTTCTGGAAAGTGGATTCAAAACAGTGGCTCAGCCACCCCCTTCAGATCTGGCAAAGTCCAGCAGTTGCGCATGGATGTCTCCTTCTCATGCTGAAATCCACATGTACCAACTGTACGCTGATGACACGCAGCTGTACTTTTCCACCCCAGGCCACCCCAGCGAAGCTGTTGAAGTGCTGTCCCGGTGTCTGGAGGCCGTACGGGTCTGGATGGGGAGGAACAGGCTCAAACTTAATCCCTCCAAGACGGAGTGGCTGTGGATGCCGGCACCCCGGTACAGTCAGCTGCAGCCGCGGCTGTCTGTTGAGGGCGAGTCATTGGCCCCGATGGAAAGGGTACGCAACTTGGGCGTGCTCCTGGATGGGCGGCTGTCTTTCGAAGACCATTTGACAGCCGTCTCCAGGAGAGCTTTCTATCAGGTTCGCCTGATCCGCCAGTTGCGCCCCTTCCTGGACCGGGATGCCCTATGCACGGTCACTCATGCTCTCGTTACCTCTCGTCTGGACTATTGCAATGCTCTCTACATGGGGCTCCCCTTGAAGAGCACCCGGAGATTCCAGCTAGTCCAGAATGCGGCTGCGCGTGTTATTGAGGGAGCAGTTCGGAGCTCCCATGTAACACCCATCCTGCGCAGATTGCACTGGCTGCCTGTTGTCTTCCGGGTGCGCTTCAAGGTGTTAGTTACTACCTTTAAAGCGCTCCATGGCTTAGGACCGGGATACCTATGGGACCGTCTACTGCCAACGTCTATCTCCCAACGACCGGTGCGCTCTCACAGAGAGGGGCTCCTCAGGGTGCCGTCAGCCAAGCAATGTCGGCTGGCGGCCCCCAGGGGGAGGGCCTTCTCTGTGGGGGCTCCTACCCTATGGAACGAGCTTCCCCCTGGTCTCTGACAAATACCTGACCTTAGGACCTTCCGCCGCGAACTTAAAACCTACTTATTTCGTCTTGCTGGACTCGCTTAAATTTTATATTATTAAATTGATTTATGGGTTTTAAATTTTTTAATAAATTTTAGAGGGAATATTTTTATCTATAAGTAGCCAAATTAAATAGGTTTTTTAAGGGTTGTTTTTAGTTTTGTATTGTTGTTTTCTTTCTGTATTTTATTTGTGGCTGTACATCGCCCTGAGTCCTTTGGGAGAAGGGCGGTCTATAAATAAAAATATTATTATTATTATTATTATTATTATTATTATGGTTCCTTTAGGCCGCAGGTGCTTCATATTCTCTCTCTTGAAGTCAAAAGCAGAATTGGGCTGTATGTTGAGTGTAAAAGTAAGAGTTAAGGCTGGTTTTGTGGAACCCTGGCTTGTTATCTTACCCATTATCTAGTTTAGGCCATTATCATCCAATCTTTAGCCGCTAGTATGTAAATAGAGGGGGGAGGGGAACCCTACTGCTTTCTGGCACTGATGATGTAACCTAGTTGGGTCATGAAACGTCTACAAGAAAACAAACAAGCTCAAAGATACTCCTCCTCCTCTTCCTCTTCCACTACCATCACTGCTACTGCTATACCATCACCACCATCTCCCATTCTCCTCCTCCATTCTGCACACCCACTCCCTTCTAGCACAGATGACGTTACCTAGTTGGGTCAGGAAAGGTCTTCAAGAAAACAATCAAGTTCAGAGAACATCAAGGACCACATAATCCTCCGCCTCTCCTCAAACAGCCCTCCTTTGTAGCACTGATGACGTTATCTAGTTGGGTCATGAAATGTCTTCCGAAAGCAACCAGGAGTCAGGCCATACTACCTTGGTGCCTTCAGGATCCAGGCCCGCCACAATCCTACCGTGGGAAGTTGGGAGGGGGGGATTGCACGAGTGGAGTAGAATTAGCCATAACAAAACTTTGCAGAGAAGTTCAAGGCCATGGTGTCCGACAGCTGTGCAGAGAAGAAAGCCGGAGGTTGTCTTCTGTACCTGAAGGAACTGATTGGAGCAGTGGTGGACATGTGGGAGAAGTGGGCGAGGTCTTGGACTTTCTTTTGGGTGAGGAAAACCCGGAAGCTCTCAGATTCGGGTTTTCCACAGATGTGCCAACATGACACCTCTCATAAAAGTTAGCTTTGAGGAATCGCACTTTGATTTCATTGGGGGTGTTACTTTTGGAACCCTGACACCAGGCTCAGAAAGCACCGAAAACCCTGCAAAAAAGTTCTTTTGGAACTTTTCCATTCTTCTTTCTGAAAAACAATGCCCCCCTCCCCCCCACTCCCAACACCTTGTAATGCATCTGCTGTTTGCGTCTTGTGAGCCTCCGTTCACCCAACATTTGTTGTGTTCTCTCCTTCCGGTTTGATACCGATCCGTTCCACCTTTCCTCCCTCCCTCCGTCCCACTCAGTTCTTCTCGGCTGCTCCCCCCATGCGGTTCATGGCATTTGATGGCCTTTTTTCTCTCACCTCTTGTGCCCAGAGTCCAATGGAGACATTTCGCAGTACAAGGGCAGCCTGGCCTGTTCGATGCAGAGCAAGGATGGAAGCACACCTAGGTCGGTCGACGTCGAATACGGTGAGCCTCTTTCCATCGACCGCGTTTGTCTTTGAAGTCCGCTCAAAAGGTGGGAGAGGTCGCCACGGAATACTTTTCCCGCCAGCTGCTACCCTGAGTCCAATGGATCAGATTCTGGAACCCACCAGACAGGAGTTCAGGCCTGCTCGGTTTCAAGCCCAGAACAATTATATGTACAAGCAATCCTCAATTTAAGACCCTTCATTTAGCCACCATTCAAAGTTGTAACTATTTTTATCTCTCTGTCTACCCATCTATCTATCCACCCATTCATCTATTCTCTCTCTCTCTCATATATCTCTATCTCCGTCTTATCTATCCACTGATTCATCCATCCATCTCTCTCATCTCTCTCTCTCTCTGTGTCTCCTTGTCTCTCTCTGTCTATCCACTCATTCATCCATCCATCCATCTCTCTGTCATCTATCTATCTATCTATCTATCTATCTATCTATCTATCTATCTATCTATCTATCTATCTATCTCTATCTATCCACCCATTCATGTATCCATCTCTCTCCTATTTCTATCTGCCTGTCTGTCTGTCTTTCCACTCATTCATCCATCCATCTATCCATCTCACATCTATATCCATATCTATCCACCCATTCATCTATCCATCTCTCTCCTATCTATCTATCTATCTATCTATCTATCTATCTATCTATCTATCTATCTATCTATCTATCTATCCATCCATTCCTCTATCCATCTCTCTCTCTCTCTCATCTCTCTGTCTGTCTATTTTTTCTTTCTACCCATCCATCCATGCATCTATCCATCTCTCTCTCTCTCTCTCTCCTGTCTATGCGTCCGTCCGTCCATCCGTCCATCCATCCAAACAGATAGACAGACGCAGACAGACAGGCAGGCAGTTAGATATAGACAAGCATAGATACAGATAGATATTATCAGCAGTGTGTTGTTGTTTTTTTATTTGCATTTATATCCCGCCCTTCTCCGAAGACTCAGGGCGGCTTACATTGTGTTAAGCAATAGTCTTCATCCTATTTGTATATTATATTGTGTTATCCTGGAACTCATACTGTCACCTTCATTTGTTTTGAAAGCAACTTTCTTTCCCCCCCCCCCCCCAATGCCAGACATCGGCCAGTATCTGCATCCGGCCGAAGGGATGTTCCGGAGACCTACAGAAGGCCAATCCCTGATCAGCTACCTGTCAGAACAAGATTTTGGCAGCTGTGAAGACCTGGAGAAGGTAGGACTGAACAAATCCTGAGACAGAGACGTCGATCAGTAAATCGGTGGGAACCATGAAAAGGAGTGTCAGATCCCTTACTTTTTTTTTTTTCCTCTCAGGATTTTTTTTTTACAAAAGACTCTGAGGCGGAGGGCACCATAATGACTCACGTTGGAAGATATTGTAGGAATGTCATAATTTAATACATGCTTGTGTCAAAGGTCTTGACACCTTTACAGAATCGAATTGTATTTGCATGACAATTCATTGCACACAGCCGTCATTTTTTTTTTTGCCACTGTTTTAACAGAGGGGGCTCAATTCTTGTTTTAGTGTAGGAGTATAGTCCTTTTTTAAAATTTTAAGCAGCAGTTCTCAATTTCAATGACTTTAAGAATGGATGGACTTCAAGTCCCAGAATTCCCCAGCCAGCACGTGTAATGGATTACAGTATTTTTCATCCTTGGCAACTTTAAGGCTTGTGGAGTTCAATTCCCAGAATTCCCCGGTCAGCCATGCTGGCCAGGGAATTCTGGGAGTTGAAGTCCACAAGTCTTAAAGGGACCAAGGTTGGAGACCCCTGGTCAAAATTGTCTTGCCTTGTTTTTAAAAGCTGTGACTGATAAACCACAGAATTTTGTACCTGTGGGAGGGATATAAACATTTAATAGTATCGGGGCAATCTTATTTGTTACCATAAATCTCTCAACCTTAGCAACTTTAAAATACTATTTATTACTAAATTTATAGGCCACCTTTCTCGCAGTTCGAGGCGATTCTGAGCAGGGAGATGAAATAACAGAGTTGGAAGGGACCTTGGAGGTCTTCTGTCCAACCCACTGGTGGCTTTCCAGTTTCTTCTTAAAAACCTCCTGTGATGGAGCATCCACAATTTCTGAAAGCAAGTTATTCCGTTGGTTGATTGCCCTCACCATAAGGAAATTCCTCTTTAGTTTTAGTTTGCTTCTCTCCTTGATCAGTTTCCACCCATTGCTTCTTGTTCTACCCTCAGGTGCTTTGGAGAATAGTTTGACTCCCTCTTCTTTGTGGCAACCCCTGAGATATTGGAACACTGCTATCATATCACTTCACTGGACTAGAATTCACCCAATTCCTGCAACTGTTCTTCGTATGTTTTAGCCTGCAGGCTCCTCATCATCTTTGTTGCTCTTCTCTGCACATTTTCTAGAGCAGCTTTAAGATTTTAAGACTTCTCATTCTGGAGTTGAAGTTCACAAGTCTTAAAGCTGCCAAGTTTGAAGACCTCTGTTCTAGAGTCCTGTCTTTTTTATATTGTGCCAACCAAAACTGGACACAATAATCCAAGTGCGGCCTTATCAACAGATTATAAAAGGGCATTAACACTTCATGTGATTGGGATAGTCATGCCTAGAATCTCCCAGGCAGGGTATACCCCTTATACATGATAACAGTGTTCCAGGAGTTGCCACAAAGAAGAGGGAGTCAAACTATTCTCCAAAGCACCTGATGGCAAGACAAGAAACAATGGATGGAAACTAATCCAGGACAGAAGCAACTTAGAACTAAGGAGGAATTTCCTGACAGGAAGAACCAGTGGAACGACTTGCCTCCAGAAGTTGTGAATTCACCAACACTGGAAGTTTTTAAGAAGAGATTGGACAACCATTTGTCTGAAATGGTATAGCGTCTCCTGATTGAACAGCGGGTTGGACTAGATGACCTCCAAGGTCCGTTCCATTTATCCGGGATGGAATAAGGACTCCTGCCTGATCAGGGGGTTGGACTAGAAGATCTCCTAGATCCCTTCCAACTCTGTTATTCTATTCTATTCGCTATTACAGTAAGAGAAGAAAAGGTTTAGTCCGGCAAGATTCTGTCTATTGGGCATGAACAAATAAAATCCTGATGAACATGATTTATCATTTATAGCTTTTATGTACAATGAGAGCTTATGCACTGAAGACAAATTCCTTGTGTGTCCAACCACACTTGGTCAATAAAATATTCCTATTCTATTCTATTCTATTCCATTCCATTCCATTCTATTCCATTCCATTCCATTCCATTCCATTCCTATTCCTATTCCTATTCCTATTCCTATTCCTATTCCTATTCCTATTCCTATTCCTATTCTCTTCTATTTTAATTCTATTCTGTTCCGTTCCGTTCCGTTCCGTTCTATTCTATTTCTATTCTATTTTAATTTTATTCTATCCCATCCCATCCCATCCCATCCCATCCCATCCCATCCCATCCCATCCTATCCTATCCTTTCATTCTTGACTTCGCAAACTGTGTGACAGCTCCTCTCCCTTCATCCCAGGAAAACGCCCACTTCAGCATCTCCGAGTCCCTCATTGCCGCCATCGAGCTGATGAAATGCAACATGATGAACCGTCAGATGGAAGAGGAGGAGGAAGAGAGTGACAAGGTGATTCAAGACCTCAAGCAGAAGATCCGTCTCCGCCGGCAACAAATTCGAACCCGCTACCTCCACCCGGCGTGCCAGGATGTGGGCTCTGACAGTGAGTGCTTCCTATCCTTTAGAAGGTTGCTCCGTTGAGATCCCAAAAGAGCTGAAGCCGTCGGAGAGAGCTCAGGCTGTCTCCGAAACTAGGTTTGGGGGGGTCGAGTTCTGAAGCGTCTTGCCCGGTTTTTCTCAGCCTTAACAAATTTTAAGACCTGTGTGAACTTCAACTCAGTGGCATTGACTTAATGTAAAGAGTAAAAAAAGATAAAGTCCCAAAGGTGCTTATTTTTCAGGAGCCAGCTGGACTTTCTTGTTTTTTTCTTTGAAGTCGTTTCGCTTCTCATCCAAGTAGCTTCTTCAGCTCTGACCGGATGGTGGGGAATGGGAGAGTTTATCTTCCTTGCAGACAAAGCTGGTCATTTGCATCCTTTTAGAGAGTCTTTGAGGCCACTTGGAGGCTTGTCTGTGTCCTCAGGGTCCCCTGGACAATGCAAAGGGTTCCTGTAGTCTGCAATTTTTCAAAGAATTCAAAGAAAAACCAAGAAAGTGTTCTGTCCCCCTCGCCTCCGTCCGAGCGATGGCTTAATTAGCCAGCACTATCAGCTCTGGCAGCAAACTAGCGAGTGTCTGCCAAGTGACTCTGTTATCTCCCTTGATGCCGATGAGTCACCCAGGAACAAACAGTACTTCAGCTCTAGTTAAGCAGTTGATTTGCCTGCTACGAAGAGACACAGCAGCCCTCGCTGGTTTTATATCCTGTGGGGTATGGCTCCATGACTCAGCACTTCCTAGGCCTGCCCCCCCCCTGCTTCTGTTGTTCCCTCCTCTCCTGCCTACGAAACCTAGGGTCCAGCCAGGCCTGATTGCCATCAGCTGGGTCTGAAGGCGTGGCCTGGAGGGGGGGAAGAGTCAGGGGACGGAGGCCTCGTTATCTCCTCCACCTGGCCTGCCTCTGGCTCCTGGAGCTGAGCCAGGGAAGCCGGTGCTCCCGAGGTAAGTCCTGACTGCATGCCAGAGATTCCAACCAGAAAATTGACAGAGGAATAACATTGGAAGTAAAGTAGTACCACATGGCCAAAGAGGAGAAGGACAATGGACTAGAACTGTTTGACCTTTGGAGGGAGGAGGGCTGAAAAGGGGGAAAGTATCTGTAAGCCATATCTATTTCCAGTTTCAGCTTTGCTTCTATTGCAATCTGACGTGCTTAGTAAAAGTTACTGATTTCTATAATCAAATGGAGTCAGGGTCATTCTTTCTTAAGCATTGATCGGAGGCAATATGACAGACAGAGGCAGAACTGGGGTCTTTTGTCCTTCTCCAGGTGGAGAGGCAGCTGTCTTCAGGGCCTGAGCTGAGTGAGGAGAAGGAACAAAGGGGTCCCATCCCAGATGCGCGTATGCATAGAGAGGAAAGGAGAGGAGAGCAAAGGAAAACAATAAGCCGGCTCTCAGAGAAAGGCAGACGTAGTGTTGTGTCTTGCCTGCTTTCACCGCAGCCGGGGCCTTCTTATCTGCTTCCGAACGCTGAGGAATGTCCTAGTATGCCTCCCGGCCCCAGCCCTGGCTCCATGCCCAGACAGGCTGAGGAGGAAGAAGTACCTCCAGCCCTGGCTCCATGCCCAGACAGGCTGAAGAGGAGGAAATACCTCCAGCCCCCAGCTCTGGCTCCATGCCCAGGCAAACGGAGCAACTAGACCCCTCCCCCTCCTCCACAGCATGTGAGCCTGAGGGAGGTCAATTACCAACAGCTGCAGACTGGAGTGACCCTCGCTTCAGAAGAATTGATAGGCGGCGGCGTCAGAAGGAAGGGAGGGGCAGGCCTGGATAAGTGCTGAGTCATGGAGCCACACCCCATGGCCTATATAAAGGATCTGCTTTCTGGCATTCTCTGAGTCAGGCAAAGTCTAAACATATCTTGCTGAAGTCTCTTGCTGGTCTCCTGCCTGCCTTGAGGACTTTGCTAGGACTTTGGCAGAGCTGCAGAGGCACGCCTGATTTGGATTTCCCTGACCCGGCCGTCAGCGGAGGAGTGGGACACGACACGTAGACGCTGGTGAACACTGGGTGAGAACAGTAGTGGAGCACCAGCTAGTTGAAGCTTCCTCTCTCTTGCAGGTCTGAAAGCAACAGACAGTGGATCGTATTTCAGCTCCCAAGACTCAACCTGCCCCTCCGACTCGGGATCTGCGGAAGAGGTGGATGAGTACGAGATCCGAGGTAGGATGACCTCCATCAGAATGAGCCCTGAGCTACCCTTCCCTTATAGGTAGTCCTCGACGTATGGCCATTCATTTAGTGACCGTTCGAAGTTACAAAAACCAGCATTTATTAACAATTTTCAGCAAAAACAACCCGTAACAAAAAGTGGGTTTGCTTTACGACTGCAATGTTCGCTTTACAAACGTTGCAAAAAAAAAAAAGGTAAAAACGGGACTGGTCATGTGGTAACTCACTTTATACCGTCAAGACTTCTAGATATTTGGATCTATACTGGATTTTGACGAGGAAGGACTAAAGTTGAATAGATATTGTAATTTTCTGTATTGAAATTTTATAATGTGTTGCACTGAATTTTAAATAGAATATTCTCGAAAGATCTTATGTAAGAAAGACCTGGGGGAAAAATTATATGGTTATAGAAGCTATAAGGGAGATATTCTCTGAATTGGATTGGATTTTTATGCTTTAGCTGGTTTTAAATACTTTAGGATTAATTTGTTCTATTGATTTATATATTTTATTACTGTTAATTGTTAATTTTTTTTTTTTGGAAGGATTTTGGTTATGTTAGGAGGAAGTCAGAGCTAGAGAGGGAAAATTGGTATAATAGTTTTGGGGAAAAATTTTCTTAGCATATGTTTGTTTTATTTTTAACTATACCTTGTGCTTGTTCCGGGAAGTCAGGGGGGAGGGGGGAGGGTATTAGTGAAGGGAGGGGGGTTGGGGGGGAAGTGGGGGGATTTTTTTTTGTAAAACTTTTTGAATAAAAAACAAAAAAACTTACTAATGGGCCGGCTCCTTTATGGGCATAAATCGAGGACTAGCTGTATTGCAACTGGTCCTTCCATTCACTCTTCTGTCACCGCCATGTCCTGCAGATGGAAACGAAGGATCCAACCTGATTCATATGTCGAACAGTGACCTCTCCGTCTCGATGGCCTCGTTGTTTTCAGGTAATGACTTTCCCCTCCTGAACCCTTGGTAAGTCCCTATCAGATATGGCAAAATATATTAGGTGTCAGTCCTGCCTCGATTTGGTCCTTTAGGCAGGAAAGACCCTCGACTCCAATTGTAGCAAAGGGTATGCTTTACTAAAAGCCAAGTGGTTTACATTACAGCAAAGCCAGAACTGAAGTTCCCAAGCCAAACATTCCCAGTTAACTTTCCATATCCAGTTCCTTCCCCTTGCTAGTCCCTGATGAATAGTTAGATTCCCACACACACCCCGGCTGCTTCCCCCACCCCCATAGTCCACGGCTGACTGGCAGCTAGGGAATGAGAAGCTCAAACGAATGATTGCAGTTGTTCCTGCATCCTGACATTAGGTCATTTTTTGGAAGGGTCAGGAAATTATCTGTCCCACCTGGCAGCTTTCAGATGTCTTAAAGCTAAACACCTGACTGACCTGATTTAATCTCTGGAGTTCAATCCCAAGTCACTGTGTTGTGACCCAGGCCCAAGTAGTTATTACCAGACACAATCAGCCCTAAACAAACATATTTTATTAGAACAGCTGAGAATTATTTCATTCTCAGCTTAGTCCAAATTAATTCCAAAACAAAGTCTTTCAGAAAAAGTCCTTCGGCCTTATCACAAACCTTTGTCTTCTTTGGCACCCTGCCAAAGAGTTTTCTTGGCATGAACTCCACAAAGTTTAGAAACAGGAGACACCAACAAACAATTGTAGCAATATTGCTTTCCTACAAAGAGCCTAAGAGCCATTGCTGCTCTTTTAAGCCTTATGGGAGGGGCCAGTCATCTCCTAGCCTTACTCCTGAGTCGTCCTTTTTGCTTTAGCTGCTCTTGCCTTCTGGCAGCTCTTTGCATGTGTGCACCAGGAACAGGCTCCTCCTGTTCCTCTGCCTCTCTGCTGTCTGCCTCTAGAGGCTCTGGAGTCCGCGCATCACTCCCACATGGCCCTGGCACCATCTCTGCCTCCGACACAGAGCCCTCAGCTCCGCAGGCTGCTGGCGGACCACAACCCACTGTTTCCAACCAGTTGCATGGAATCACAAGGATATTAATGCAAGCTGACGTATGTCCCCTTGACATTTGAACACTTCTGTAGGCCTGTAGTTGCACATTTCTATGCAAACATTGTGTCTTCTTCTATATTGCTTCTATTGCTTTTACAAATGTAGGTTAGGATCGAGATTGGCATTGCCCAGTGTCCACAGTCTCCTTAAAATACATTACGCAAGATATGGATAACAAATTTGCCTTCCTGGTTTGCCTCTGTTAAGGTCCTTCTGAATCCAGAATTCACTTGCTCTGTTGCCTCTGGAAATATGTGAGCAGAATTCCTGGTCCAGAACTGATAAAGTCTATGCCAGTGTTTCTCAACCTTGGCAACCTGGAAGATGTGTGGATGTCAACTCTCAGAGTTCCCCAGCCAGCATAGCTTACTCTCTTGTAATCCCTTCCTCTGCAATCTCTCCACTTTAGGAGATTAAGATGGGGAAAAAAACAGACATGGCTGGCTGGGGAATTCTGGGAGCTGAAGTCCATCTTCAAGTTGCCAAGGTTGACTGGTAGGCACATACGACCCTTTTCTCACTAGGAGTAGATGGATCGGAAGGGTGAGAAGAAGGAAGTTGGTCCCCTTGTCCCCTGCTTGGCTGAGGATTTGAATTGGCAGATCTGGAAATATCTCTGTTGAGTTGAGGACTTCCCTGGTAGAGTCATCAGACGTTTAAACCTGCGGTGGTCCCATTTAGAAGCTTCTTAAATCAAGAGAAATTCACCAGATCAAATATTGTATAGGATCTCCTGCTTGAGCAGCGGGTTGGACTAGAAGACCTCCAAGGTCCCTTCCAGCTGTTTTTCTGTATTCCATTTCAAATTTGACATTTCTTCATCTCTTGTTATGTTGCGACTTAGATGCGGACATCAAGAGGAGCCAACCCCCGAGTAAAAAGTCCTTCCTTTCCTCTGGTTCCACGTACGTATGCCTACTTCTGATGCTTCGTTCTCCCTCCTTCAGCCCAGCCCAACCTGGATTCAGTTACAGGTAGTCCTCGACTTACAACAGTTCACTTAGTGACCGTTCAAAGTCACAGCAACCCTGGAAAAAGTTACTTTACAACTGTTTTTTTTCAAACTTACGACCGTTGCAGCATTCCCCTGGGTCTCATGATCCAAATTCAGACTCTTGGCAACTGACTCAGACTTACGACGGTCGCAGTGTCCCGAGGTCACATGATCCTGTTTTGCGACCTTCTGAAAAGAAAAGTCAATAGGGAAGCTGGATTCATTTAACGACCAGGTTATTAATTTAACAACTGCAATGATTCACTTAAGGACTGTGGCCAGAATGGTCGCAAAATGGGGCATAATTCATTTAACAAATGGTTCACTTAGTGACAGAAATGTTGGACTCAATTGTGGTCATAAGTTGAGGACTTCCCATAGGTTTTTTTCCCCCTATGAATCACACATGGATAATGTTGAGAGCTGAAATGCAGGTGGGAACCACTCATAGAATCACGGTGTTGGAAAAGACTTCTGAAGGTCATCTAGTCCAACCCTCTGCAATGGTCAGGAAAAACAGTTAAAAACAGTTGGTTGCTAGTTTTAGGTCAGAAAGATGACAGGTTTTGTCAGGACTACAACTAGTCCTTGACTTGGGACCACAGTTGAGCCCAAAATTTGTGTTACTAAGTGAGACGGTTGTTAAGTGAGCTTTGCCCCATTTTATGACCTTTCTTGCCACAGTTGCTGAGCGAATCACTGTAGTCATTCAGTTAATAATCTGGTGGTTAACGGAATCTGGCTTCCCCCGGCTTGACTTGGCTTGTCAGGTGGTCGCAAAAGGGAATCACGTGACCTTGGGACACTACGACCGTCATAAATATGAGTCCGTTGCCGGTCGCCTGAATCGTGATCATGCGACCGTTGCGGGGATGGCGCAATGGTTGTTAAGTGTGAAAAACGGTCGCCAGTCACTTTTTTTCAATGCCATGGTAACTTAAAACGGTCCTTATACGAATGGTTGTAAGTCAAGGACTACCTGGGTCCTTGGTGGGTATGTAATTTAGAGCAGGGGTCTCCAACCTTGGCATCTTTAAGACTTGTGGACTTCAACTCCCAGACTTCCTCAGCCAGCTTTGCTTACTCTCTTGCAATCCTTTCCTCTGGAATCTCTCCACTTCGGCAGGTAAGAGCAAAAGAAACAGACACGTCTGGCTGAGGAATTCTGGGAGCTGAAGTCCACAAGTCTTAAAGTTGCCAAGGTTGGAGACCCTTGATTTAGAGATTGGATTTGGGGGGGGGGAGAGGTTGCTAAATATCAGCCTTCAAAAGTTCTGAGATCCAATCCAGCTGGAGGTAGAAGCTGGAAGCCATCTTCAGGGCCCCTTAATTAAAAGGCGACTTAGAGAAGTAGTAGGGCGAGACTCATTGGAGAGCTCATCCATGTCTTGGAGCAGGGAGTAACGCAGAAGCCCCAGTCCACAAGTCTTAAAGTTGCCAAGGTTGGAGACCCCTGCTCTAAATTACATACCCACCAAGAACACAAGTAGTTAGTTGGCTTCTATGCTCCAGCACAGGGATGGGGTGAACCCAGCATGGACCACGCAGGAGAAGCAGCAGTGATTAAGACCAGATGGGAGTCAGGGCGGTCCAAGACATGGGAGGGGGTGTTTTGGGTTGGGAAGGGAGGGGGGCACACCTTCCACAGGAGGAGAGAAGGCAGGAAGGGAAGGGAAAAGATGGGGAGGGAGGGAGGAAGGAAGGAGATGGGAATGAGAAGGAAGGGGGGGAAGAAGGGAGGGAGGGAGGACAGGAATGAGAGGGAGGGAGGGAGCAAGGAAAGATGGATGGATGGATGGATAAGGGAAGGAAGGAGATGGGAAGGAGGGAGGGAAGGAAGGAAGGATGGATAATCGTAGGTAGGAAGGAAACGGAAGAAAGGAAGGCGGGGGAGGAAAGGAGGAAGGAAGGAGGGGAGGAAAGGAGGAAGGAGGAGGAAGAAAGGAACAAAAGGAAGGAGATGGTGAAGGAAGGAGGCAGGAAGAAGGAGGAAGGACACAGGAATCAGGAAAGGAGGAAGGAAGGAGGGAGGAAAGGAGGAGGGAGGGAGGAAGAAAGGAACAAAAGGAAGGAGATGGTGAAGGAAGGGAGGCAGGAAGAAGGAGGGAAGGACACAGGAATCAGGAAAGGAGGAAGGAAGGAGGAGGAGGAAGGAGGAAGGAGGGAGAAAGAAAGGAACAAAAGGAGGGAGATGGTGAAGGAAGGGAGGCAGGAAGAAGGGAGGGAAGGGCACAGGAATCAGGAAAGGAGGAAGGAAGGAGGGGAGGAAAGGAGGGAGGGAGGGAGGAAGAAAGGAAGGAGATGGTGAAGGAAGGGAGGCAGGAAGAAGGAGGGAAGGACACAGGAATGAGGAAAGAAGAAAGGAGATGGGAATGAGAGGAAGGGAGGGAAGGAAGGAAAGAAAGAAAGAAGGATGGGTGGATGGATAATGGTAGGTAGGAAGGGAAGGACATGGGAGTGAGAGGAAGGGGGGAGGGAGGGAGGGAGGACAGGAATGAGAGGGAGGGAGGGAGCAAGGAAAGATGGATGGATAAGGGAAGGAAGGAGATGGGAATGAGGGAGGGAAGGAAGGAAGGATGGATAATCGTAGGTAGGAAGGAAGGAAGACAAGAAGGAGGAAGGAGGGAGGAAAGGAGGAAGGAAGGAGGGAGGAAAGGAGGAAGGAAGGAAGACAAGAAGGAGGAAGGACACAGGAATGAGAGGAAGGAAGGAGGCAGGAAGAAGGAGGAAGGACACAGGAATCAGGAAGGGAGGAAGGAAGGAGGGGAGGAAAGGAGGAAGGGAGGGAGGAAGAAAGGAACAAAAGGAAGGAGATGGTGAAGGAAGGGAGGCAGGAAGAAGGGAGGGAAGGACACAGGAATGAGGAAAGGAGGAAGGAAGGAGGAGGAAAGGAGGAAGGAGGGAGAAAGAAAGGAACAAAAGGAAGGAGATGGTGAAGGAAGGGAGGCAGGAAGAAGGAGGAAGGACACAGGAATCAGGAAAGGAGGAAGGAAGGGAGGAAAGGAGGGAGGGAGGGAGGAAGAAAGGAACAAAAGAAGGAAGGAGATGGTGAAGGAAGGAGGGAGGAGGAAGGAAGGAAGGACACAGGAATGAGGAAAGAAGAAAGGAGATGGGAATGAGAGGAAGGAAGGAAGGAAGGAAAGAAAGAAAGAAGGATGGGTGGATGGATAATGGTAGGTAGGAAGGAAGGACATGGGAGTGAGAGGAAGGGAGGGAGGGAGGAGGACAGGAATGAGGGAGGAGGAGGAGCAAGGAAAGATGGATGGATAAGGAAGGAAGGAGATGGGAATGAGGGACGGAAGGAAGGAAGGATGGATAATCGTAGGTAGGAAGGAAACGGAAGAAAGGAAGGCGGGGAGGAAAGGAGGAAGGAAGGAGGGAGGAAAGGAGGAAGGAGGGAGAAAGAAGGAACAAAAGGAAGGAGATGGTGAAGGAAGGAGGCAGGAAGAAGGAGGAAGGACACAGGAATCAGGAAAGGAGGAAGGAAGGAGGGAGGAGGAAGGGAGGAGGAGGGAGGAAGAAAGGAACAAAAGGAAGGAGATGGTGAAGGAAGGGAGGCAGGAAGAAGGAGGAAGGACACAGGAATCAGGAAAGGAGGAAGGAAGGAGGGAGGAAAGGAGGAAGGAGGGAGAAAGAAGGAACAAAAGGAAGGAGATGGTGAAGGAAGGAGGCAGGAAGAAGGAGGAAGGACACAGGAATCAGGAAAGGAGGAAGGAAGGAGGGAGGAAAGGAGGGAGGAGGAGGAGGAGGAAGGAGATGGTGAAGGAAGGGAGGCAGGAAGAAGGAGGAAGGACACAGGAATGAGGAAAGAAGAAGGAGATGGGAATGAGAGGAAGGGAGGAAGGAAGGAAAGAAAGAAAGAAGGATGGGTGGATGGATAATGGTAGGTAGGAAGGAAGGACATGGGAGTGAGAGGAAGGGGGAGGGAGGGAGGAGGACAGGAATGAGAGGGAGGAGGAGCAAGGAAAGATGGATGGATGGATGGATAAGGGAAGGAAGGAGATGGGAAGGAGGGAGGGAAGGAAGGAAGGATGGATAATCGTAGGTAGGAAGGAAACGGAAGAAAGGAAGGCGGGGGAGGAAAGGAGGAAGGAAGGAGGGGAGGAAAGGAGGAAGGAGGAAGAAAGGAACAAAAGGAAGGAGATGGTGAAGGAAGGAGGCAGGAAGAAGGAGGAAGGACACAGGAATGAGGAAAGGAGGAAGGAAGGAGGGAGGAAAGGAGGAGGAGGAGGAAGAAAGGAACAAAAGGAAGGAAATGGTGAAGGAAGGGAGGCAGGAAGAAGGGAGGGAAGGACACAGGAATGAGGAAAGAAGGAAGGAGATGGGAATGAGAGGAAGGGAGGGAAGGAAGGAAAGAAAGAAAGAAGGATGGGTGGATGGATAATGGTAGGTAGGAAGGGAAGGACATGGGAGTGAGAGGAAAGGGGGGAGGGAGGGAGGACAGGAATGAGAGAGGGAGGGAGGGAGGAAGGAAGGAAAGATGGATGGATAGATAGATAAGGAAAGGAAGGAGATGGGAATGAGAGGGAGGGAAGGAAGGAAGGATAATGGTAGGTAGGAAGGAAACGGAAGGAAGGAAGGAGGGGGAGGAAAGGAGGGAGGGAGGAAGAAAGGAACAAAAGAAGGAAGGGGATGGTGAAGGAAGGACAGGAAGGAGGGAGAGAAGGACACAGGAATGAGGAAAGAAGGAAGGAGACGGGAATGAGAGGAAGGGAGGGAAGGAAAGAAAGAAGGATGGATGGATGGATGGATAATGGTAGGTAGGAAGGGAAGGAGATGGGAATGAGAGGAAGGAAGAAAGGATAATGGTAGGTAGGAAGGAAAGGAAGGGAGGGAGGAGGGGGAGGAAGGGAGGAGCTGGGAATGAGGGAGGGAGGGAGGGAGGAACAAAAGAAGGAAGGGGATGGTGAAGGAAGGAAGACAAGAAGGAGGGAGGGAAGGACACAGGAATGAGGGAGGGAGGAAGGAAAATATCTGATTCCACACCCTTCAATAGCTTCTTCCAGAAAAGAAAGTTCATCTTAAAAGTTGTCAAGGTTGACTGGTTTGGGAGGAATTCTGAGGGTTGCCCTCCACCCATATAACTGGAGATTTCTGGGAGACAAAAGTCCCCACAGCTTTAAAGTTGCCGCGGTTGAAAAGCACCGATCCCGTCCTCTTGCTTTGACATGAGTTGTCTTCTCGACCACTTCCTCCAGGAGCTACCACAGCTTCCTCAACTCCAACTCGGCAGAAGCCGTAGCCATGGGCTTACTCAAGCAGTTCGAAGGGATGCAACTGCCCGCAGCGTCTGAACTGGAGTGGCTGGTGCCCGAGCATGACGCCCCGCAGAAGGTACGCCTCTCTGGGCAGGTGGTCAGCTGCTACACTGACTAATTTCGCTTCCACAAAACTCTGGAAACCTTTTGGGAAAAGTGTATTTTTGAAGTTTGATGGCTAATAACACCCCCTTTTTTGGGGAGTTTCAAAATAATCCTATTCCACTGCTGGAATGGTTTGGGAATAGCCCAGACCTTCACCCAATGGAAAATTTATGGAGCCCACTAAAGAAACTTAGTCAGAAGCGATCCAGCAATAAAACCCAGTTAATAGAAGCCATCATTCAATCTTGGTTTTATATTTTAACAGCTGCAGAACTCAAAGACTTGGTTCACTCCATGGGAAGACGTTGTAAGGCTGTCACTCATACTAAAGGTGACCCAACTAAGGATTAACTGACATGGTGATCATTTTTCGTTTTTTCTGTGGTGATAATTTTTGCATCTCTCGTTTTTTTCTACGTGTTTCACTTTTCTTCTTTATACAGTCATTGCTATTCTAATAGCAAATCCTTCCGAAAAGTTACTGCATTACATTCTTGATTCAATTCTCTTTCCATCAATATATAATTGGATGCTACTACTCCCCAAAAAAGTGGTGTTATTAGCTACTTATTCTTCCGTGCAGGACTGGCATAAAATTAAAAACTATTAGTAATTTTAATGGGGTTTTTTATGGTTTAAATGTATATTTTAATTAATTGGGCCAAATTGTTTTTTTAAAATTGGTTTTAGCTGTATATTGTATGTTTTCATTGTGTTTTTTACCTGGCTGTAAACCGCCCTGAGTCCTTCGGGAGAAGGGCGGTATAGAAATCAAATAATAATAATAATAATAATAATAATAATAATAATAATAATAATAATAATAATAATAATAATAATAATAATAATAATAAATATTACTTTTAAAAATACACTTTTCTCAAAAGGTTTCCACAATTTTGGCCACTACTGTACTTTGGTGGGAAAGTAACAGTGTTCCGTGGGCCTTGGGTGTATAGTCATGCCGGCCACATGACCACAGAAGCGTCTTTGGATAACGTTGGCTTCCTCAGCCAAGAAATAGAGATGAGCAGTGCCCCCTAGAGTCAGGCACAACTGGGGCAGGGGCAGGGGATAAATAAATAAACATTATTTATAGCTTCCGAAAATTTAGAGGGGAATCCCCAAGATTGTTTGTCACATATGAAGGCGAATATATATGTGTCCCTGGAATAATGTTGCAGAATAGAGTGGTGCGGTGGCTTAGACGTGGAACTCTCGCCTCACAATCAGGGGTGTGTGAGTTCGATCCTAGGTAGAGGCAGATATTTCTCTCTCTGGGCACAAGGAGAATATATCTGCGGAACAAAACTCTGCATTGGCAACAGGAAGGGCATCCGGCCATTAAAACACCCTGCTAGCTCCATTCAGTTGCCCAGAACTCCACCCCGCAAGGGATTATGGGAGTCGTTAAAAGAAGATGATAATTTTTTTTTTTAATTTACATTTATATCCCGCCCTTCTCCGAAGACTCAGGGCGGCTTACATTGTGTAAGGCAATAGTCTCATCCTATTTGTATATTTATATACAAAGTCAACTTATTGCCCCCCCAACAATCTGGGTCCTCATTTTACCTACCTTATAAAGGATGGAAGGCTGAGTCAACCTTGGGCCTGGTGGGACTCGAGCCTGCAGTAATTGCAGGCAGCTGTGTTTAATAACAGGCTGTCTTTATAGCCTGAGCCACACCGCGGCCCTTATTGCAGGATCCAATCTTGGTTGGTTACCGGGACCAGAGGTTTGGTCTTCTGAGCTTTTGGATTCGTGCTGGAGCCCATTTTCGGGGAACTTCTCTCTAGAATATTTTGTGTTGGTTTTCAGGGTCCGATAAAGTTTCTTAAAAAGCTTTTTAAGCGCCCCAAGTGGTATAAGAAAAGACGGCTTTCCGCGAAGCTACTGCTGGTAGGTCCCAAGGGGAGCATGGCGCTGACCGACCGTGTGCTCTTAGTGGCTTTTCGACACAAACAAATGCGTTGGGAGTGCTGGTGTGGTTTGATGTAGTGTGTAGAGCCAGCATCGTTGCAGTAGAAGACAATATTAGGCATGTAACCAGGGCTGTTTGCAGGGGAAACCCAGCAGTTCAATCGTCTCAGTTTGAGTTTCATAAGTACAGCAGCAAAGCTGGCTGAGGAATTCTGGAAGTTGAAGTCCACAAGTCTTAAAGCTGCCAAGTTTGAAGACCTCTTGTCTTAAAACATAGCAATTAAAAGTATCGAAGTGGGCAAGAGATGATGGATGGATGATTTCTTTCCTTTTATATTGTTTTGATTTGCTCCTCCCTTTCTCTCTCTCTCTCTTTTCTTTTCTCTCTCTTTTTTTAAGTAGGCAACATGATTAGAAGTTAGAAAGGAAAGAAAGGAAAAATCTTTTAATAAAGGGTGATATGATTAAAAGCTAGAATAGGGGATAGAAATAAGGGGAATATCACTGTACACATTTTTGCATAATAAAATGAAAGCAATAACAGGAGAAAACGTGGAATAACCCGAACAATGATAGATTGCGATCTAAGACAAATGCGTATTATTTACTAGAAATATATAAGTTGATTGAATGTAATAATTATGATGAACTTTGATAGTTTTATTTGTATTAGAATGTATGACACCCAGATGTCACACTGTTCACGCATTGATGTGATACATTTATAAAAAATAAAAAAACTTGGAAAAAGGATTTTCGATAAGAAACAGCCCTGTTTACATACCCTCAAAGCGCAAAAACCCGAGGCAAAGTTTTTGCTTTGTGTGATGAAAAGGGGAGTGTGGGGAGGGGGGGAAATTTCACATACTCTTGAAAACAGGACTAACAATGCTAGTGTGTAATCTTAGGTGGTCTCAGCACATGGCCAGGATCCCTTGCCGCTTTCCCGTACTGTTTTAACTCAAGCACTTCCCGATTCACTCCTGCGTCGGCTTGGCAAATAAGTCGCAGCTGCGATTGGTAAATTTCTGCTTTTCCCCCCACAATGCCCCTGTCCCCAGCCCGCTCAAAAACCCAAAATAAAACTCCAGCTTCATCCCATTTCGGAAAATCTGAACTGTTTATTGAATACGCTGCATGGTAAGGTCGAGGCGAAACTACTTTCCAAACAGCAGTCCATAGAATTAAGGAGTACAGGTCGTCCTCGGCTTAACGACGGTTTGCTTAGTGACTGTTTCGAAGTTACAACGGCACTGAAAAAATGTGACTTAGGACCATTTTTCAAACTTAAGGCCGTTGTGACATCCCCGTGATCACATGATCACAATTCAGATGCTCAAACATGAGAACCTACAGTAGTGACCAAAATCGTGGAAACCTTTTGGGAAAAGTGTATTTTCTAAAACTAGCTAATAACACCATTTTTTTTATGGGGGGGAGTAGTACTATAAAATTAGATATCAATGGAAAGATAATTGAATCAAGAATGTAATGCAATAACTTCTATGAAGGATATACTGTTAGAATATCAGTTACAGTATAAAGAAGAAAAGTAAAACACATAGAAAAAATGAGACACGCAAAAATTATCACCATGTCAGTTAATACTTAATTGGGTAACCTTTAGCATGAATGACGGCCTTACAACGCCATGGAGCAAACCAAGTCTTTTGAGTTCTGCAGCTGTTCTAATGTGAAACCAAGATTGAATGATGGCTTCTATTAACTGGGTTTTATTGCTTGGGTCGCTTCTGACTAACCAGTTTCTTTAATCGGCTCCATAGATTTTCCATTGAGTTAATTCCAGCAGTGTTATTAGCCATCAAACCTCAAAACTACACTTTCCCCAAAAGGTTTCTACCATTTTGGCCACAACTATATGCCATTCTGAACAAATGGTTGTCCAATCCCTTCTTAAAAACTTCCAGTGTTGGAACACCCACAACGTCTGGTGGCAAGCTGTTCCACTAGTGCAGGGATCTGCAGACTTGGCTCCTTTAAGACTTGTGGACTTCAACTCCCAGAGTCGACTCTTCAACTCTGGGAGTCGAAGTCCACAAGTCTTAAAGGAGCCAAGTTTGCAGACCCCTGCACTAGTTAATTGTTCTCACTGTTAGGAAATTTGTCCTACATTCTAAGTTGCTTCTCTCCTTGATTAGTTTCCATCCGTTGCTGCTTCTGTCTTCTGGTGCCCTCCCTCTTCTTTGGGGCAGCCCCCTCCAATATTGGAAGACTGTTCTCATGTCACTTCTCCCCAGCCCTTCTTTTCATCAAAAGAAGACCACCACCAGACAAAACGTTGCTGGTCTTCATTGTGTACATTGAATTTGCTTCGTTTTTACAGCTGTTGCCGATTCCCGATTCCGTACCCATCTCTCCGGACGATGGAGAACACGCCGATATTTACAAGCTCCGCATTCGGGTGCGGGGGAACTTGGAGTGGGCCCCTCCACGCCCGCAGATCATCTTCAATATCCATCCAGCACCAACGTAAGGAGGGCTGTTTACTGTTTGTGAAGTTTTGTGTCTCTGTGTATCTTCGTTTGTGCGTGTGACCCCCCAAGAAGCTCATTGGTGTCTTGACAAAGTTCTGCTCAAAGCAGAAGAAAGTCGGAAGGTATTTCAAGGAAGCAAAGCAATATAAAAAGTTTTATTCCTGCCTCCTTCCAGTTCTCCCATGTAGAATAGAATAGGAGAGGAGAGGAGAGGAGAGGAGAGGAGAGGAGAGGAGAGGAGAAGAGAAAAGAGAAGAGAAGAGAAGAGAAGAGAAGAGAAGAGAAGAGAAGAGAAGAGAAGAGAAGAGAAGAGAAGAGAGTAAAGTAGAGGAGAATAGAATAGAATAGAATAGAATAGAATAGAATAGAATAGAATAGAATTTTTTATTGGCCAAGTGTGATTAGACGCACAAGGGATTTGACTTTGGTGTATGTGCTCTCAGTGGGACTTTTCTGTGGGGGCTCCCACCCTCTGGAACGAACTTCCCCCAGGACTTCGCCAACTTCCTGACCTTCGAACCTTTCGCCGCGAGCTTAAGACACATCTGTTTATTTGCACAGGACTGGACTAGAATTTTAAATTTTAAATTTGGTTTTAAATTGGGGTTTTATTACTTTTATTGCTATTTTAAATATTCGGCCTTATTTAATAAGTTTTTTAATTGATGTTTTATTCTGTATTTATATGTATGTTTTTTATCAGGCTGTAAACCGCCCTGAGTCCCTTGGGAGATAGGGCGGTATAAAAATGCGAATAAATAAATAAATTAAATAAATAAATAAGTGTACATAAAAGAAAAGATACCTTCATCAAGGTACAACACTTACAACACTTCATGATGGTCATAGGGTACAAATTTAACGCTTAATGATACAACACTTAATGATAGTCATAGGCTACAATTAAGCAATCAGGGAGCAATATCAGTATAAATTGTAAGGATACAAGCAACAAAGTTACAGTCATACAGTCATAAATGGGGAATATTTCTAATGAAACCTGGAATAGCTAAAATAGTGGATTTTAAAGTTTCCTCTTTATGTAGACTATAAGAAAAAAACCATGGCTACCAACCTGCCTTCCATTGAGGACCTGTATACTGCACGAATCAAGAAGAGGGCCGTGAAAATATTTACAGACCTCTCGCATCCTGGACATAAACTGTTTCAACTCCTACCCTCAAAACGACGCTATAGAGCATTGCACACCAGAACAACTAGACACAAGAACAGTTTTTTTTTTAATTTATACCCCGCCCTTCTCCGAAGACTCAGGGCGGCTTACATTGTGTAAGGCAATAGTCTCATCCTATTTGTACATTTATATACAAAGTCAACATTGCCCCCCCAACAATCTGTGTCCTCATTTTACCTACCTTATAAAGGATGGAAGGCTGAGTCAACTTTTTCCCGAAGGCCATCACTCTGCTAAACAAATAATTCCCTCAACACTGTCAAACTATTTACTAAATCTGCACTACTATTAATCTTCTCATCGTTCCCATCAGCCATCTCCTTCCACTTATGACTGTATGGCTGTAACTTTGTTGCTTTTATCCTTACGATCTATACTGATATGGATTGTTTCCTGATTTCTTATTTGTGGCCTATGACTATCATTAAGTGTTGTATCATTAAGCGTTAAATTTGTACCCTATGACTATCATTAAGTGTTGTAAGTGTTGTACCTTGATGAACGTATCTTTTCTTTTATGTACACTGAGAGCAGATGCACCAAGACAAATTCCTTGTGTGTCCAGTCACACTTGGCCAATAAAAAATTCTATTCTATTCTATTCTAAGTAGAGAGGCCAAGAGAGGAATTAGCCTAGGATCCTTATGTAGCCACAAGGATTGACTTAGGATCAGTCATTTAGCGATTGCTCAAAGTTAAAACCTACCTGAAAGGTATCAGGTGCGAAAGACCAGGTCCCATGTGAAGGTTCAATTAAAGTGATTTATTGCTGAACGGCCTGCGTGCAGGAATCTTCTCAACTAACAGTCAGCTTCTGCTTAGAGTTAGATAAGGGGACATGGAATTCAAGGGAAGTTGGACTTAAATCTGCGTGTGGCTACGTAGGATTCTAGACCTCTCTTGACTCTGCCCTAGGGGAAGCTTATTTATTTTATTTTATTTATTTAGTTTGTTAAACATGTATGAGAAAACAAGTATAAGTATAAACATGGACATGAACGAAAGAAATGAATGGGGACAGTGGGACAGGGGCGGTAGGCACGCTGGTGCGCTTTTGCACGGCCCCTTAGAGTACTCTTAGGAATGGGGTGAGGTCCACGGTAGACAGTTTAAGGTTGAAGCTGTGGGGGGTTTGAAGTCGTATTTTCTGCAGTCGAGTTTGGAGCAGTTTACCTTGAGTTTGTATCTATTGTTTGCCCGTGTATTATTGCGATTGAAGCTGAAGTAGTCATTGACAGGTAGGACGTTGTAGCGGACAATTTTATGTACTATGCTTAGGTCAGACCGTAGTCGGCGTAGTTCTAGATTCTCCAAGCCCAAAATTTCAAATCTGGTGGCATAATATATACTGTATACTGCACGAATCAAGAAGAGGGCCGTGAAAATATTTGCAGATCCCTCGCATCCTGGACATAAACTGTTTCAACTCCTACCCTCAAAACGACGCTATAGAGCACTGCACACCAGAACAACTAGACACAAGAACAGTTTTTTCCCGAAGGCCATCACTCTGCTAAACAAATAATTCCCTCAACACTGTCAGACTATTTACTGAATCTGCACTACTATTAATCGTTTCATAGTTCCCATCACCAATCTCTTTCCACTTATGACTATATGACTATAACTTGTTGCTGGCAATCCTTATGATTTATATTGATATATTGACCATCAATTGTGTTGTAAATGTTGTACCTTGATGAAGGTATCTTTTCTTTTATGTACACTGAGAGCATATGCACCAAGACAAATTCCTTGTGTGTCCAATCACACTTGGCCAATAAAAATTCTATTCTATTCTATTCTATTCTATAAGGTATTCTGTTGCGAGCAGAGGACTGGGCTCAATTGTATTAATGTCCGATATACAGTGTGGATTCCAGGCGGATGAGCTCTATTCAAGAATTGGTCCGGCAAAAGTTTTGTTTGCCCTTGTTAACAATTCAATGAAGTTGGACTTAGTCTGCTTCCCAACTAATGGTCAGCTCCTGCTTGGAGTTAGATAAAGGGCCACAGAATTCAAGGGAAGTTTGAGTCAGCCTGCTTGTGGCTACGTAGGGATGCTAGGCTGATTCCTCTCTTGACTCCGCCCTCAGTTTTTGCCAGTCCTTTTCCTACACATCTCTTTTCTCTGATTCTCCCTCTCCCTGCCATCTCGTCAGGCCGTGAAAGACTAGGTAGGTCCACATGGAAAGTTTTAATTAAATTGATTTATTGCTAAAAGCCTATGCACAGGAATCTTCTCAACCAACAGTCAGCAGCTACTAAGAGTTCCTTAAAGGTCAACAGCACTCAAGGGTGGGTGGTGCTGCATTTAGTTTGCTTGCAGCTACTTCCTCTCTGAGCTGATGCCTCAAACCTTGCTCCATCCCGCTCACCACGTCCACTGATGACCTCTTCCAGGCTGAGGAATGAGTTGAAGAGGTGAGGTTTTTTCCTCTCTTAATGTCCTGCGGGTCTGTTTTTCCAGGAGGAAGGCGGCAGTGGCCAAGCAGAATTACCGCTGTGCAGGCTGTGGGATCAGGACCGAGTTTGGTGAGTCTTTCCTTGAGTTGGGTGAGTTCTGAAGGCCCAACATTGGCCTAAACCAGGGGTCTGCAAACTTGGCTCTTTTAAGACTTGTGGACTTCAACTCCCAGAGTCCCTCAACCAGCAAAACTGGCTGAGGAACTGTGGGAGTTGAAGTTCACAAGTCTTAAAAGAGCCAAGTTTGCAGACCCCTGGCCTAGACCACGGGTTTCAAACTGGATTTCTTGGAGGGCCAGATCAGCATTGTAGTTGTCCTCCACGGTTTTTGTGACTCCGGCTCCCGAGCCTGTCCTCACGGAGGAAGATGACTCTGACAGTGATGGGGAGGAGCTGACAAGGCCTCCCTCTCCAGGACCCTCCTTTCTGGCAACGCCTCAGGTTCCAGCTGAAGGCCAGCAGGAAGGCATGTCGGAGCACCCACTAATAGGGAGTGATGAAGATCAATCTTGGATTGATCCCAGGCAGCATCGGAGGGAGAGGCGTGCGCAGCAAAGGAAGAGGTGTGGCAGGGCCAGAGATTGCTGAGTCACTGAGCCACGTCCCACAGGGGATAAAAGTGGGTGGGGTTGCTCTGCAGGCTCTGTGACGGACAAAAACTGCATATCGTGAGCTTCGGAAGGGATATTTCTCGGACTTATTTATTTATTTATTTATTTTATTTATTTATTTACATTTATATCCCGCCCTTCTCCGAAGACTCAGGGCGGCTTACATTGTGTAAGGCAATAGTCTCATCCTATTTGTATATTTATATACAAAGTCAACTTATTGCCCCCCCAACAATCTGGGTCCTCATTTTTACCTACCTTATAAAGGATGGAAGGCTGAGTCAACCTTGGGCCTGGTGGGACTCGAGCCTGCAGTAATTGCAGGCAGCTGTGTTTAATAACAGGCTTCTTACAGCCTGAGCCACACCGCGGCCCTTAAGGCTTGGATTTTGTGGATAATTTCTGACTACTCTTTGAACTCTTGGTTGCCCCAGCAACGGACTACAGATACGCTGACTCCTGTTTCTAGAGGTGATAAGAAACTTGGCAGGCATTTGGAAAGTAACTGCCAGAACTTTTATCCGCTTAAAGGACTCAGGTCGGCTTGTAAAAATAAATTACTGGTAGATGTTGTTTGCTCGTGTCGTACTCTGTGAGGTGGGGAGACAGAACAAGGGGCCAGCGGGGGGGGGGGGGGAGAGACAGGCCAGCCGGCCTCCTGCAGCACCCTGCTGGTCAAAACGGGGTGCCGAGGGTAGCCCCAGTGTACCCCATTTTCAGCCTGGATGGCCTCCTGCAGCACCCTGTTTTGGCTGGCAGGCTGCCCTTGCATGGCTTGTTTTTTTCCAGCAGGTTGCTGCAGGACACCGTCCAGGCCAAAAGTGGGCCATGCAGGGGCTGCCCGCATCCCACCCACTCCGCCGTGGCCTGTTTTGCTAGCAGAGGCCCGTGGGCCAGTCCTTGGGCCATGGATCTGGCTCATGGGCCTTGTGTTTGGCACCCTGGCCTAGACCACGGGTTTCAAACTGGATTTCTTGGAGGGCCAGATCAGCATTGTAGTTGTCCTCCACGGGTGTTGTGACTCCGGCTCCCGAGCCTGTCCTCACGGAGGAAGATGACTCTGACAGTGATGGGGAGGAGCTGACAAGGCCTCCCTCTCCAGGACCCTCCTTTCTGGCAACGCCTCAGGTTCCAGCTGAAGGCCAGCAGGAAGGCATGTCCGAGCACCCACTATAATAGGGAGTGATGAAGATCAATCTTGGATTGATCCTAGGCAGCGTCGGAGGGAGAAGCGTGCGCAGCAAAGGAAGAGGTGTGGCAGGGCCAGAGATTGCTGAGTCACTGAGCCACGCCCCACAGGGGATAAAAGTGGGTGGGGTTGCTCTGCAGGCTCTGTGACGGACAAAAACTGCATATCGTGAGCTTCGGAAGGGATATTTCTCGGACTTATTTATTTATTTATTTATTTTATTTATTTATTTACATTTATATCCCACCCTTCTCCGAAGACTCAGGGCGACTTACATTGTGTAAGGCAATAGTCTCATCCTATTTGTATATTTATATACAAAGTCAACTTATTGCCCCCCCAACAATCTGGGTCCTCATTTTTACCTACCTTATAAAGGATGGAAGGCTGAGTCAACCTTGGGCCTGGTGGGACTCGAGCCTGCAGTAATTGCAGGCAGCTGTGTTTAATAACAGGCTTCTTACAGCCTGAGCCACACCGCGGCCCTTAAGGCTTGGATTTTGTGGATAATTTCTGACTACTCTTTGAACTCTTGGTTGCCCCAGCAACGGACTACAGATACGCTGACTCCTGTTTCTAGAGGTGATAAGAAACTTGGCAGGCATTTGGAAAGTAACTGCCAGAACTTTTATCCGCTTAAAGGACTCAGGTCGGCTTGTAAAAATAAATTACTGGTAGATGTTGTTTGCTCGTGTCGTACTCTGTGAGGTGGGGAGACAGAACAACGGGCCAGCTGGGGGGCGGGGGGAGAGACAGGCCAGCCGGCCTCCTGCAGCACCCTGCTGGTCAAAACGGGGTGCCGAGGGTAGCCCCAGTGTACCCCATTTTCAGCCTGGATGGCCTCCTGCAGCACCCTGTTTTGGCTGGCAGGCTGCCCTTGCATGGCTTGTTTTTTTCCAGCAGGTTGCTGCAGGACACCGTCCAGGCCAAAAGTGGGCCATGCAGGGGCTGCCCGCATCCCACCCACTCCCGCCGTGGCCTGTTTTTGCTAGCAGAGGCCCCGTGGGCCAGTCCTTGGGCCATGGATCTGGCTCGCGGGCCTTGTGTTTGGCACCCCTGGCCTAGACCTTCAGCTAATTCTTTTAATTCCAACTTTCCTTGGAGCCCTGTGAGGAGCTGGGCAGCAACTTCTGCCTTCCCATTCTAATAAGGGGCCAGATGTGGGCCACCACCAGAGAAGGCCCAGGGTCACGTGATCCCCTTTTGCGATCTTGTGATAAGCAAAGTCCATTGTTGTGTCTGCGCCCCCCGAGCCGCCTGCCAGAAAGTGACTTGGAAAGTGAGGGGGAAGGGCCATTAGGACTTACCTCGGGAGCACCGGCTTCCCTGGCTCAGCTCCAGGAGCCAGAAGCAGGCCAGGTGGAGGAGATAACGAGGCCTCCGTCCCCTGACTCTTCCCCCCCCCAAGGCCACTCCTCCAGCCCCCGCTGATGGCAATCAGGCCTGGCTGGACCCTAGGTTTCGTAGGCAGGAGAGGCGGGAACAACAGAAGCAGGGGTGGGGCAGGCCTAGGAAGTGCTGAGTCATGGAGCCACACCCCATAGGATATAAAAGCAGCAAGGGCTGCTATACCTCTTCATTGCAAGCAAATCAACTGCTTAACTAGAGCTGAAGTACGGTTTGTTCCAGGTTGACTCATCAAGAGAGATAACAGAGACACTTGGCAGACACTCGCTAGTTTGCTGCCAGAGCTGATAGTGCTGACTAATTAAGTCATCGCTCGGACTGAGGCGAGGGGGACAGAACATCCATGTGGAAGCCAGATTCACAACAACTGTGTGACTAATTTAAGAACTGCAGCGATTTGCTTCACCAATGAGACGAGAAAAGTCGCAGAATTGGGGCAAAGCTTACTTAACAAATTTCTCATTTAGCAACATAAATTTTGGTCTGAGTTATGGTCATAAGTGGAGGACTACTTGTACAGAAACCTGTGCAGATAAAAAAAGCCACTAGCCCTACCTGAACAAGGTGCGTGCTGTGAATTCACAGGTCGCTCTTCAACACTGTTTCCAAATTACAGATTTTCAGTGCCGTGGTAACTTTGGCCACTGAATGAATGGTCGTAAGTGGAAGACTTACCTGTAGAAACGGAGTCGCACGTAGGCGGGCAGATCCCTTAGTACCAAAGCTTTTGTCAAACTCTGCCTTGATTCTAGAACAGGGGTCTCCAACCTTGGCAACTTTAAGCCTGGTGGACCTCAACTCCCAGAATTCCCCAGTCAGCTGAATCTGTTTCTTTTTCTCTTAACCTCTTAAAGTGGAGAGATTGCAGAGGAAGGGATTAGAAGAAAGTAAGCTTTGCTGGCTGGGAGATTCTGGGAGTTGAAGTCCGCCAGGCTTAAAGTTGCCAAGGTTGGAGACCCCTGTTCTAGAAGGTTCTGAGGTTGGTCCTCGGCTCCAACAGAGGACAGTCGCAGTCGAAACACTCCGTCTGCAAATCGCTGCTCTCTTAAAGTCCTTTTCTCTCTTTCTTCGTCGGACGGGCCGTCAGATTACATCAAGCGGATGCGCTACTGCGAGTACCTGGGCAAATACTTCTGCCAGTGCTGCCACGAGAATGCCCAGATCGTCATTCCCAGCCGGATCCTTCGCAGGTGGGACTTCGGCAAATACTACGTCAGCAACTTCTCCAAGGACCTGCTGCACAAGATCTGGAATGATCCCCTCTTCAACATGCAGGACGTTAACTCTGCCCTCTACCATAAGGTCAAGCCTCTCAACCAAGTCAGGGTAAGCAGGCCTCTGGGGCTTGTAGTCAACGCTTTGGGTCAGAATAGCAGCATAACAGCGTCGGAAGGGACCTCGAAGGTCTTCTAATCCAACCCCCTGCTCAGGCAAGAGACCCTAGCTTAGGCCATTCGGGACTAATGACTGTCCAATCTTCTCTTAAAAACCTCCAGTGATGAAGCACCCACAACTTCTGGTGGCAAGCTGTTCCACTGGTTAATTGTCGTCACTGTTAGGAAGTTTCTCCATAATTCAGGTTGCTTCTCTCCTTGATTAAATTCCCTCCATTCCTTCTTGTCCTGCCTTCAGGTGCATTGGAAAATGGGTTGACCCCCTCTTCTCTGTGGCAGCCCCTCAAATATTGGAAGATGCTATCATGTCCCCCCTGGTCCTTCTTTTCTCTAGGCTAAACATACACTGTTCTTGCAACTGTTAACAGAATAGCAGAGTTGGAAGGGACCTTGGAGGTCTTCTAGTCCAACCCCCTGCTTAGGCAGGAAACCCTATTTCACTTCAGACAAATGGTTATCCAACATCTTCTTAAAAACTTCCAGTGTTCGAGCACCCGCAACTTCTGGTGGTAAGCAGTTCCACTGGCTAAATGCTCTCACTGTCAGGAAATTTCTCCTTAGTTCTGGGTTGGATCTTTCCTTGATTAGTTTCCATCCCTGGTTTCTTGTCCTGCCTTTCAGGGGCTTTGGAGGATAGGTTAACCAGGAGTCCCCTCCCCGATTCTTCTAAAGCGATTACCAAGTGTAAAACTCGACTTGGTTTAGTTTGTTAGCTGTTGATTAGGGAGCTGGAGGCTAAAACATATGAAGAACGGTTGAAGGATTTGGGGGTGTCAACTTGAATGAAAAGAAGGACTAGGAGTGACATGATAGCAGTGTTCCAATATCTCAGGGGCTGCCCCAAAGAAGAGGGAGTCAAGTTATTCTCCAAAGCAGGGGTCTCCAACCTTGGCTACTTTAAGCCTGGAGGACTTCAACTCCCAGAATGCCCGAGCCAGCAAAGTTGGAAGGGAGCCCTCTGCCCCCTGCAGGCAGGGAGGACTCTACGCAGCCAGGATCTGGCTGGTATTCTATAGCAGGGGTCTCCAACCTTGGCAAAGCTGGCTGGGGCATTCTGGGAGTTGAAGTCCTCCAGGCTTAAAGTGGCCAAGGTTGGAGACCCCTGCTCCAAAGCACCTGAAGGCAAGACAAGAACCAACGGATGGAAACCAATCAAGGAGAGAAGCAACCTGGAATTAAGGAACAAAGTGGAACAACTTGCCACCCAGAGGTTTTGGGTGCTCCATCACTGGAAGTTTTAAAGAAAAGATTGGACAGCCATTTATCTAGAACGTTATAGGGTAGTGATGGCGAACCTTTTCAGCACTGAGTGCTGAGCCGCAACACAAAAGAGGAGCTGCCCAGGGCGCATGTGTTGTGGCTCCAGCCTCTGAACCTGGCCGCATGCCCGAAAGTGACTCTGAGAGTGAGGGGGAAGGCCCGGTAAGGCTTACCTCAGGAGCACCGATTCCTTTGGCCTGGCTTCAGGAGCCAGAACCAGGCCAGTCGGAGGACGTAATGACGCCGACATCCCCTGATTCCTCCCTTCCTCAGGCTACGCCTACAGACGCAGCTGATAACCATACTAATCAAGCCTGTATCGATCCGCGCTTCAGAAGATTAGAGAGGCGGTGTCATCAAAGGGAAGGGTGGGGCAGGAGCCCCACCCCACAGGATATATAAGGAGCTTTGGGACTGCTCTCAGTTCCACGGGAAGCAAATCAGCTGAACCGTGTCGAAGTGAGCTGAAGTCTTAATCCGTTTGAACTTTTTGGCAGGCAGCTGCGTTTTCCCGGCCAGGACTGATAGGAGCCGTGTATCCACTGGCTGAAGGCCAGCTCGTTACTCCAGAGTGAGGACGGAGACAGAACAGCACGCATGCGTGTGCCCAAAAATGAACTTTCGGTTTCAGCCAGCTACTCTTCTGGGTTTCTGGTGCGCATGCGCACATGACGATCAGCTGGCCGCCGTGCATGCTCACGCAGGAAAACAGACGACCAGCTAGAAGATTTTCTAGTTTCCAGCACTGCCCACATGCGAAAAGGCCAGCTGATCGTCGCGTGCTTCAGAAACCTGGAAGAGGAACAGGTGATGGCACGCATGCCAGGCGACATGGCTCCACGTGCCTCTTTGGACATGCGTGCCATCACGGTTATAGGCTCCCCTGCTTATGCAGGAGGTTGGACTAGAACAGGGGTCTCCAACCTTGGCAACTTTTAAGACTTGTGGACTGCAACTCCCAGAATTCCTCAGCCGGCTTTGCTTACTCTCTTATAATCCCTTCCTCTGCAATCTCATCACTTCGGCGGGTAAGAAAAAAAAAGAAACAAGACACGGCTGGCTGAGGAATTCTGGGAGTTGAAGTCCACAAGTCTTAAAGTGGTCAAGATTGGAGACCCCTGGACTAGAAGACCTCCGAGGTCCCTTCCAACTCTTGTTACCCTGAATTCATGACTTCTTGGTCTCTTCCAGCTTTTAAGAATCCAGCTCTACCACATGAAGAACATGTTCAAGACGTGTCGCCTAGCTAAAGGGTAAGGATTCCAGAAAACATTTTCGGGGAGTCCCATCGTCATCGTCGAGCGAGAGCAAGCTGTGAGCAGCAGAGAGCGGGTGCCACAGCCAATAGCACAGCGAAGATGTTGACTGAGTGTGTGGCTTGGTTGTTTCCTTGCAGATGTGGGAAAAGGCCGATTCCACATTCAGGAATGTTGGGAAAGGGGGAAATAGAATTTCCTCGTACAGATTTACGATCCGGTTATATCTCGGCGATACTATCACAAACCATCTATAGTTTTATTCCCGATAGAAGAGAATATTTGTAGCGCCGGGTTAAACTGTGGGATCCTTAGTGCTCTCTGAGCTTGCAAACGTTTCATGACCCAGCTAGGTAACATCATCAGGGCCAGAAGGACGAGAGGTTGGAGGAGGAGGAGAAGGCAGGAGGAAGTAGAATAGAATAGAATAGAATTTTTATTGGCCAAGTGTGATTGGACACACAAGGAATTTGTCTTGGTGCAGATGCTCTCAGTGTACATAAAAGAAAAGATACCTTCATCAAGGTACAACATTTACAACACAATTGATGATCAATATATCAATATAAATCATAAGGATTGCCAGCAACAAGTTATAGTCATGCAGTCATAAGTGGAAAGAGATTGGTGATGGGAACGATGAGAAGATTAATAGTAGTGCAGATTTAGTGAATAGTTTGACAGTGTTGAGGGAATTATTTGTTTAGCAGAGTGATGGCCTTCGGGAAAAAACTGTTCTTGTGTCTAGTTGTTCTGGTGTGCAGTGCTCTATAGTGTCGTTTTGAGGGTAGGAGTTGAAACAGTTTATGTCCAGGATGCGAGGGATCTGCAAATATTTTCACGGCCCTCTTCTTGATTCGTGCAGTATACAGGTCCTCAATGGAAGGCAGGTTGGTAGCCATGGTTTTTTTCTTATAGTCTACATAAAGAGGAAACTTTAAAATCCACTATTTTAGCTATTCCAGGTTTCATTAGAAATATTCCCCATTTATGACTGTATGACTGTAACTTTGTTGCTTGTATCCTTACAATTTATACTGATATTGCTCCCTGATTGCTTAATTGTAGCCTATGACTATCATTAAGTGTTGTATCCTTAAGCGTTAAATTTGTACCCTATGACCATCATTAAGTGTTGTAAGTGTTGTACCTTGATGAACGTATCTTTTCTTTTATGTACACTGAGAGCACATACACCAAAGTCAAATCCCTTGTGCCTCCAATCACACTTGGCCAATAAAAATATTGCAAATATTTTCACGGCCCTCTTCTTGATTCGTGCAGTATACAGGTCCTCAATGGAAGGCAGGTTGGTAGCAATTATTTTTTCTGCAGTTCTAATTATCCTCTGAAGTCTGTGTCTTTCTTGTTGGGTTGCAGAACCGAACCAGACAGTTATAGAGGTGCAAATGACAGGAGGAGGACTGTGGGGTCCTTGGTGCTCTCTGGGCTGGGTGGTTTTCCTGCAGACGTTTCAACTAGATAATATAATCAGTGTTAGGAAGGAGTGGGGTCTGTGAAGAGGAGGAAGAGGAGGAGGACTGAATATTTTGGTATTCTCTGAGCTTGGTGCAAAAGTTTCATTATCCAACTAAGTAACTTCATCAGTGCTGGAAGGGAGGGGGATTATATTGTATACAAAGTTTAACAAAGAGCAACACACACACACACCCCGCTTCCCAATGGTGAAATGCAAATTTTTCTCCTACCGGTTCTGTGGGTGTGGCTTGATGGGCGTGGCTTGATGGGGGTCATGTGACTGGGTGGGTGTAGCCAAGATTTTTTATGTTTTTTATTTTTTTAAAGCATTTTAAAAAGGGCCGTAATAGCTCAGGCTGTAAGGAGCCTGTTATTAGAACACAGCAGCCTGCAATTACTGCAGGTTCAAGCCCGGCCCAAGGTTGACTCAGCCTTCCATCCTTTATAAGGTAGGTAAAATGAGGACCCAGATTGTTGGGGGTGCAATAAGTTGACTTTGTAAAAAATATACAAATAGAATGAGACTATTGCCTTATACACTGTAAGCCGCCCTGAGTCTTCGGAGAAGGGCGGGATATAAATGTAAATTTAAAAAAAAAATTTTTTTTAACTACCTATTCACTTGAACCAGTAGTAAAAAAAATGCTTTAAAAAAGTAAAAAAAAAAAAAAAGGTTTCGACGATCATGTGGCACAGCTGATTGCCACACCTGATTATCAAAACCTTTTTTAAAAACTAGCATTTTTTTACTACCGGTTTGGGCGAACCAGTAGCATTTTCACTACCGGTTCGGGAAAACCGCCCCAAACCGGTAGCATTTCACCCCTGCCCCTTCCCTTCTAGCACTGACAATGTTACCTAGTTGGACGATGAAACATCTTCAAGAAAACAACGAAGCTCAGGGAGCACCGAAATACCCACAGTCCTCCTCCTCCTCCTCCGCATACTCCACTCCATTCTAGCCCTGATGACGTTCCCTAGTTGGGCGATGAAACGTCCTCAAGAAAACGAGCCGACTCAAGAAACCCCTGTGGGCCCTATAGTTTCAGTCGCAACATTTGAAAATGAAACTGTAGGACGCTTAGTCTTTTGACAGTCAGAAAATGTGGAGTTTGAGAGGGAGAAGAATCCTCTTCCCGTTGCTGAACATCTGGCTGCTATTTCCCTCCCAGACTTCTGGATGATTTCGACGCAGTGCCCGGCCACCTGACCGAAGACCTTCACCTTTATTCCTTAAACGACCTAAGCGCCATCAAGAAGGGGGAACTCGTTCCCCGCTTGGCCAAGCTCCTCCAGGTGGGAGAGGTCCACGTTGAGAAATGCATGGTGAGTGCGTGGGCCCAATTTTCTTCCTTCTAGTAGCAGTCTATAACAGAGGTCTCCAACCTTGGTCCCTTTAAGACTTGTGAACTTCAACTCCCAGAGTTCCTCAGCCAGCTTTGCCACCAACAGCCTCCCATCGCCCTGTGCGCTCCCATAGGGAGGGTCTCCTCAGGGTGCCGTCAGTCAAACAAGGGGGAGAGCCTTCTCTGTGGGGGCACCTACCCTCTGGAATGAGCTGCCTCTGGGGTTACGTTTGCTCCCCGACCTCCGGACCTTCCGACGTGAGCTCAAGACCTTTCTGTTTCACCGCGCAGGGCTGGCCTAATTGTAATATAGTTTTTAACTTGGGTTTTATTATTGTTTTATTAATAGTTTTAATGGAATTTGGCCTAATTGAATTAGATTTTTAAAATTATTTTTTAATTTATTGATGAATCTGTTTTATGTTGGCTGTAAACCGCCCTGAGTCCTTCGGGAGAAGGGCGGTATAGAAATTAAATAAATAAATAAATAAATAAATAAATAAATAAATAAATAAATAAATAAATAAATAAATAAATAAATAAATTTAAATTAAATTAAATTAAATTAAATTAAATTAAATTAAATTAAATTAAATTAAATTAAGAAAGAAAGAAAGAAAGAAAGAAAGAAAGAAAGAAAGAAAGAAAGAAAGAAAGTAAATTGGAGACCCCTGGTCTATAAAGCCCTTATAAGACCACACTTGGAATTCTGTATCCTGTTTGTTATGGGAACAAGCCATTTCTGTCACCAGCACCTGCAAAGGGGACCTTGATGGTTTCCAGATTCTCACGATCTCGGCATACATTCTCGGCATTTCATTTCCCCCTTCCCTTCCTCTCCCCCACCCCATTCATTGGGTAGTTTAGACACATTAAATTTTGCACGAAGCAAACCCGGTGACAGTCCACGTTTTTTTTTATCTTCTCGCCCAGCTGTGCCAAGCGAAGGGGTTCATCTGCGAATTCTGCCAGAATGAGGACGACATCCTGTTTCCCTTTGAGCTGAACAAATGCAGGACGTGCGAAGGTGAGGCGTCAAACAGGAGTGCTAATCCCCTAACACAGGGGGGTCCCCAACCTTTTAGACCTCAGGGACCACTAAATCCATAATTTAAAATCCCGCGGACCACTAATAGGATCTGCCTAATGACCGGATGGGTGGGCGTGGCTAGGTGGTCATGTGACTGGGTGGGCGTGGCCAACTCGATGTCACTTGCGTTGAGGGGCACCTCGCTGACCTCTACTCGCCCCTCCCCTCCCAGCCCCTCCTTCCCTCCCCGTCCGGGCTCCTTAGGGCCCCAACAGGAAGCAGTTGTTGGAGCTAACCAGCCACCAGGAGAAAGAGTTGGCAAAACAGCTCAGTTCAAATTGGATCTGACCGAGAAGGAGGCTCAGCAGAAGCACCTCACTGAGGACTAGGAGCATAAGCTTTCCGAGCAGAGGGAAGACCTGCGGGAGTGCAAGGCCAGGTACCGGCACCTGGAGGCTCAGCGGGCTGAGATGGTCAGCCAGTTCCAGACCATGAGGCAGTCCCACTGGAATGAGGCCCTCCGGCTCTTCGCCACCAGCCTTCGCCCAAAGCCCCTCACCAGGAGGCTGAAGCAGACCCCAAGTTGGAATTTCAGCCCCCCTCTGACCCGCACAAAAAGACCCCAAAGGGGGAGACTCTGCAGTAACACAAACGTTCATTGCACGGATCCGTCCCAGGGGCCGTAGTTTGAGGACCCCTGATTTAGTGCAATATTAAAAATGCAAATAATTTTTCTGCGGACCACCAACATTTTCTCGGGGACGACCAGTGGTCCATGGACCACCAGTTGGTGACCGCTGCCCTCACAGCTTTTACGTTTAAGTTCATTTCATTAAGTTTATTTAAGTTTTAAGTTCATTTGAGGGGCGAAGAAAGACCACATGCCCACACATCCCAGTATGGTTTCGCACAGCGTCCAGCCAGGACACACGGCCCTCGGTTGGTGGTCTTCAATACAGCTCTCTGATTTTCCAGCCCTGTAAAATTTCTCCGTAGATCAGTACCAGCTGAGCTCTCTTCCGTAGAGTGTATACAGGTAGTCCTCGACATACGACCACAACTGAGCCCAGAATTTAGGTTGCTAAGTGAGAAAGTTGTGAAGTGAGTTTGGTCCCATTTTACGTGGCTTTTCTTGCCACGTTTGTGAAGTGAATCACTGCAGTTCTTAAATTAGTAACACGGTTGTTAAGTGAATCTGGCTTCCACGTTAACTTTGATGGTCAGAAGGTCGTAAAAGGGGATAGCGTGACCCTGGGATGCGGCAACCGTCATAATTATGAACCAGTTGTCAAGCATCCGAATGTCAATCACATGACCATGGGGAAGCTGCAATGGTCATAAGTGTGAAAAATGGTCATGAGTCACTTTTTTCAGTGCCGTTGTAACTTCGAACGGTCACTAAATGAACTGTTGTAAGTCAAGGACTTCCTGTAATCTCTGACAATCCATTCATAAGTCTGGAAAGGTCTCCTCCTTCAGCAGGGGGTTGGATTAGATCAGGGGTCTCCAAACTTGGCAACTTTAAGACTTGTGGACTTCAACTCGCAGAATTCCTCATCCAGCAAAGCTTCGGCCGAAGGAAAAAAAATGCTTTTAAAAGTTTTTTTAAAAAAACCCTTTGATGATTGCGCGGCTCAGCTGGCCATGGGGAGGGGGGGCAGGGATTTTTGCTACCGGTTCTCCGAACCACCCGCCACCATCGCTACCGGATTGGGCGATCCGGTCCGAACCGGGAGCATTTCACCCCTGCCTCCGTGCCTTCAATTTCTCCTAATTCCTTTTTCTTTTTTTTTCTCCACCCGCCCTGCAGAGTGCCGAGCTTGCTACCACAAGGGCTGCTTCCGGTCAGGACCTTGCCCCAAATGCGCCCGTTTGCAAGCTCGCCGGGAACTCCTGGCTAAGCAGAGTCTGGAAGCCGACCTTTCCGACTACGAACCGGAAGAGGACACGGTAGGAGCAGCCACGTGACGTCCGAGAAGCGGCAGGTCGCCTTGCGGCCTGCGCCTCCAAAGACTGAACTGACCAGCGACGAAGCCAGATACTCTCCCATGCTCCCGAAGCCCAAGCAACGGAAAGCCTTCACGGCTTTGGCCCGGGAGAAGTGACGTTTCCTCTCCTTCTGCTGCACTCGAGTGAGCAGGTTTGGCTCCTGTGACCAACCTGGATGCACAACTTCAAGATGGAATTTTCCTTCCTACGGAAAAGCCAGAGGATTTGGCTCGGTGCGCGTCCTACAAGGGCTTTGCTCCATCCACGGGGGAGACGCTAAGGATGGGCTTCCCGGAGGCTGAGTTCCCCGACAGAATCCGGCCACGCTCGTAAAAAAGGGAAAAACCAACCCTTCTGCCTTGTTTTGACTTGACGTTATCGGTTGCTGCGTGCCGGATGAGGCCGTTGCGTTGTTTTTTTTATTATTATTGTTGTGGGGTTTTTTGGCCTTTTTTAATTTTTCTTTGGATAATCCCCGCCTCAAATTTTCTCTTCATTTTTCTTTGCTCAACCTCACTCCTGTTTCGTCCGAGGAGCCAGAAACGGAGCAAAAAGTATTAAAAAAAAAAACACCTATCCTTTTAAATCGTGGGAAAATGTTAGTGGGGAAACGGGAGTTGGATAACCAGAATGGCACACCTGGATTGGGGCGGTGCTGCGGGCTAGGGGAGCTCCTTACACACATACAACACAAACTCACACTTTTCTCTTCTTGCCTGAAAGGTCTTTCTCGTAAGAGGAATAATGTCAGTCAATTGCAAACTGGTTCCAGTGCAGGGCTCTCCAACCTTGGAAACTTTTAAGATTTTAAGAACTCTGGGAGTTGAAGTCCACAAGTCTTAAAAGTTGCCAAGGTTGAGAGAACCCAGTGAGAGGAAAATTGGTGTTTTTTTTTTTCCGCAACAGGAAACTCCCTTTGCAATAGCCCCGCTTCCTTCAGCTTTTTTCAGGCTGCAGCCCCCTCTTCTAAGCCATCGTGGGCACTGGATCAGGGGTGTTAGAGGCCCCCACACAGCTGGAAGAAAGGGGGCCAAGCTTGAAGGCCTGCTCTAAACAGCTCCTGACAGCAGAGTGGGAAGAGGGTTCCAGATTAACTGGTAGAGGTATCTTGGGGGTTCTAATGCTGCTCTACCTCCCCTGATATCTGTGGGCTTTGAGATATGTGGCCAAAGTAGGTTAGGAAGTGAGGTGAGTGGAGGTCGTCTGTTGCTTGGAGGTTTCTGGCTGGCCAGGTGAGATTTCTGGCAGGTTGCATGGCCACATTCCTAAGTGACTCCGTAGAGTAGGGGTCTCCAACCTTGGTCCCTAAGTCTTGTGGACTTCAACTCCCAGAGTCCCTCAGCCAGCAAAGCTGGGAGTTGAAGTCCACAAGTCTTAAAGGGACCAAGGTTGGAGACCCCTGCCGTAGGGAGACCGTCAAAGCTGGGAAACCTATCGTTACAATCTCACTTTGAGGACAGAAATTTAAGAAGGCTGCAGATTCCGAAGGCCAATCTATAGCGATCACCTTCTGCCCCGATTTACAGGACTTCTCCAAGGGGCGCGGTTTTATTTGACTTTAAGGTTGCTGATCCTCATTAAGGTTGCTGTCGCGTAAGCTGCAGAGCGTTTTGAGAGTCTCTGCTTTCCCTTCCCTTTAAATCGGGTCTCCAACCTTGGCCGCTTTAAGATTTGTGGACTTCAGCTCCTAGAATTCCTCAGCCAGCGAAGCTTCGCTGGCTGAGGAATTCTGGGAGTTGAAGTCCACAAGTCTTAAAGTTGACATGTTTGGAGAATTAAAAATGGCAGTCAAGAGAGACCTGAAAAATTACAATTGCACCATTTTATTTTTATTTTTAAATCACAACGTGGATGGATCCAAACATCCCTGCATTGCTTAAAAAAGAAAAGCCATTTTCTTCATCCCAGAACCACAAGCTTTAACAGCTGCTTTCTTCCGAGGCTTAAATTTGATCCTAGATACTTAAAAAAAAAAAAAACCAGGAAAGCAACATACAACTCATTCCAAATTCCAGAAAGAAAATGCTAGCTCCGTTAAGCAATATCAAAAATTGAGATCGGTTTTTATGACTTGACTCCGGGATGGGCAGATGTTAACATCCCATCCGGGCTATATGAGCGATAGCAGCAGAGGAGGAAAAAAACGAAATTAATCCGTCAAGATTGGCAAGGCAGGAAGGATTTGCAACAAGACAAACATCCTTTTCACTACCTTCTTTGCAGTTTAGAGAAGCTCTCGTCTGCAAACTCTGCCGGGCTGCAGAGAGAACATTCTGGAACAGGGCTTTTCAATCGTGGCCGCTTGAAGATGGGATGGACGTCAACTCCCGAAATTCCCTAGCCAACAACTCCAAATTCTGGGAGTTGGAAGTCCACCCATCTCCAAGCAGCCGCGATTGAGAAACGCTGTTCTAGGACCCAGAAAAGCCAGTGATCCAAAATTGAACAGTAAATTGAAACTCAAAGCAGTTGATTCCTCCTTTGCTCAACATCCATTCTGGTGCAACATCCCTCGTTTCCCCCATATCAAATCTCCCAACTGAATTTGCACAATTTCTTCCTGAAAATGTCCCCTTCCTTAGCTTTGTGGCCAAGCGAAGCAAACCAATTTAACCTCCAAGGTCATTTAATCTGAACCGTTTTAACCGAGGGAGTCCTGATCTCACCCCGATAATTACATTTATATTAAGTATATTTATGTTTGTTCTGACTCTTGTCCACCCCCTTAAATATATATATATATCTGACTCCCTGCACACTTTTTAACGCACTTGGTGGGGGGGGGAAATAACAAATGTGCACTGCGGGTTTTTTTTAAAATCGGATTCCTTCCACTGTGTTGCTTCCAGCAAATTGTTTGAAGATGTTGGGGATGTTTTATTTCTCTTTTGCTAATTTTCTAAAAGCACTGATTTAGTTTTACATAAACCAGCAAGGAGGCAGTAGGTTCTAAAACAGAGGTCTTCAAACTTGGCAGCTTTAAGACTTGTGGACTTCAACTCCCAGAATTCCTCCGTCACTCATGCCTTTTCTTGCCCCTTAGAACAGGGGTCTCCAACCTTGGTCCCTTTAAGACTTGTGAACTTCAACTCCCAGAGTCCCTCAGCCAGCAAAGCTGGCTGAGGAACTCTGGGAATTGAAGTCCACAAGTCTTAAAGGGACCAAGGTTGGAGACCCCTGCCTTAGAAAGTGGAGAGATTGCAGAGGAAGGGATTACAAGAGAGTAAGCTATGCTAGCTGAGGAATGAGTTGGAAGTCCACAAGTCTTTAAAGCTGCCAAGTTTGAAGACTTACGTTCTAAAGGGTTCACTTAAGAAATACCAGAAAGTACCAAAAAAAAATGCACAGAAGGGGGATTTAGGATGCTAAATGGTGCTTAGAGCTGCCTGAGGTGTGGATTTAATGCCCATTTGGCAAAAAAAAAAACACCATGTTATCTGTGTTGAGGTAAATGTTCTTTGTAAAAAAAAACACACACAACAAAGAGCATGCTGGTTGAACCTGGAAATCCATCCATTATTCCAGTAAAGTATAACCATGGTAATAAAACAATAATAATAATAATAAGCAGCCTGCGTCTCTGGTATGTTTACAGTCGATGGAGCGTTTCACAACTGAAATACTTTATTTAAACAACACAATATATGGAAAATGCTCGATGGGATGGTAACTGCGCCAATCCCTCCCAAAACGATTACAAGGCACCCTGTTTCCCCGAAAATAAGACATCCCCTGATAATAAGCCCAGCCGGGCTTTTGAGCGCATGCGCTAAATAAAATAAGCCTCCCCCAAACCCCCGGAAAATAAGCCCTCCCCAAAAATATTTAAATACAGAGCTGGAAATCAGGTAAGACAGCAAGAAGAGCTCCATCTTGCTCCATGCGCCCCAAAACAATAAGAGCTCCCCGAAAATAAGACCAAGCGCTTATTTCGGGGTTTAAAAAAAATATAAGGCAGGTTCTTATTTTCGGGGAAACGTCGTAGTCCTCGACTTACGGCCGTTCATTTGGTGACCGTTGGAAGTTACAACAGCACTGAAAAATGGGACGTACGCAGTGGTGGGATTCAAGTAATTTAACAACCGGTTCTCTGCCCGAATGATTTCTTCCAACAACCAGTTCATCAAACTGCTCAGAAAGTTAACAACCGGTTCTCCCGAAGTGGTGCGAACTGGCTGAATCCCACCACTGGACGTACGACCGTTTTTCCCACGGACGACCGTTGCTCCAGGGTCACATGATCAAAATTCAGAGGCTTGGCAGCTGGTTCGTATTTATGACGGTCGCAGTGTCACGTGATCCCATTTTGTGACCTTACAAGCAAAGTCAGTGGGGAAACCAGATTCACTTAACAACCGTTTTACTAATTTAACAACTGCAGTGATTCACTTAACAACAGTGGCAAGAAAAATTGTAAAATGGGACAAAACTCAAAATGTCTCGCACAGCAACATAAATATTACGCTCAATTGTGGTCATAAGTCGAGGACTACATATATTCAGTCATTTCTCCGCCTTGCCCCCCCTGTTTAACGAAGCAGTTTCCCCAAGAAAGATTATATTCAGTAAATGGATAGAAGAGAATATTTGTAGCTCGGGATTGAACTGTGGAGTCTTTGATGTTCTCTGTGCTGGCTGGTTTTGTTGCAGACGTTTCATGACCCAACTAGCTAACATCATCAGAACTAGGAGGGAGTGGAGTATGCAGAGAATAAGATGAAGAAGAGATGAGGGGGGCTGTGGGGTCTCTGGTGCTCTCTGAGCTCACTTGTTTGCTTGCAGACGTTTTATTACCAATCTAGGTAACAATATCAGTGCTAGAAGGGAGAGGAGTTTGTGGAAAGGAGGAGGAAGGGGACGACTATGGAGTCCTTGATGCTCTGATCTTGGCTGTGATCACACAGTCTTCTGGTGATTGGCCCAAGGTCACCCAGCCTAAGGCGGGATTAGAACTCACCATCTCCTGGTGACCCACCACCTTCAATGCCTAAGGCGGGACTAGAACTCACCATCTCCTGGTGACCCACCACCTTTAATGCCTAAGGCAGGACTAGAACTCGCCATCCCCTGGTGACCCACCACCTTTAATGCCTAAGGCAGGACTAGAACTCGCCATCTCCTGGTGACCACCACCTTTAATGCCTAAGGCGGGACTAGAACTCGCCATCCCCTGGTGACCCACCACCTTTAATGCCTAAGGCGGGACTAGAACTCACCATCTCCTGGTGACCCACCACCTTCAATGCCTAAGGCGGGACTAGAACTCACCATCTCCTGGTGACCCACCACCTTCAATGCCTAAGGCAGGACTAGAACTCACCATCCCCTGCTGACCCACCACCTTTAATGCCTAAGGCGGGACTAGAACTCGCCATCCCCTGGTGACCCACCACCTTTAATGCCTAAGGCAGGACTAGAACTCACCATCCCCTGGTGACCCACCACCTTTAATGCCTAAGGCAGGACTAGAACTCGCCATCCCCTGGTGACCCACCACCTTTAATGCCTAAGGCAGGACTAGAACTCACCATCCCTTGGTGACCCACCACCTTTAATGCCTAAGGCGGGACTAGAACTCGCCATCCCCTGGTGACCCACCACCTTTAATGCCTAAGGCGGGACTAGAACTCGCCATCCCCTGGTGACCCACCACCTTTAATGCCTAAGGCGGGACTAGAACTCGCCATCTCCTGGTGACCCACCACCTTTTATGCCTAAGGCGGGACTAGAACTCATAGTCTCCCAGTGATTGGCTGAAAAACTAGAATTCGCCCTCTCCTAGTGATTGGTCCAGTCACCCATCCGGCTTTCATGTCTACACCCTCTCCTGGTTTCTAGCCTGGGGTCTCAATCAGTAGGTGAAGCTTGTTTTGTTCTGCAGCAGTGAGTGTCTTTATTATTCCTTATGAGGGGAGAAGCACCTGTCCACCAGCGTTGATGGTGGCCTTCCGCCGAGGCTACTTGGTGAAGCGTCGAGGACTGTATTTGCGCTCAAACTGGGCGACATCAAACTTCCTCTTGCAACCGGCATAATTCATGTAGCGGATCTTGCCAAAGACGGCCCGTTCCGCCCAGCCTTGATCGTGGATCCCGCAGATGGACCACATGCAGCCTAGGAGAGACATAGAACAAGGCTAGCCACACTTGGCCAAAGGAAGGGTCTAATCTAATGTAATTAATTCAGAGGTCTTCAACACACAATCTAATCTATAATCTAATCCCAATCTAATCTAATCTAACCTAATCTACAAAGATCTATCCAAGTTTAAGAGACACACTCTATTGGCATTTTGGTGCACACTTAATCTAATCTAGTGTAATCTAATCTGATCTTTAATCTCTTCTAATCTTCTAATCTCTTCTAATCTAATCTATGAAGATCTATCCGAGTTTAAGTGACACATTATGGATGCACGCATAATCTAATCTAATCTAGTATAATGTAATCTAATCTTTAATCTCTTCTAATCTAATCTATGAAGATCTATCCGAGTTTAAGTGACACACTCTATTGGCATATGGATGCACATATAATCTAGTGTAATCTAATATAATCTTTAATCTCTTCTAATCTAATCTACCAAGATCTATCCGAGTTTAAGAGACACACTCTATTGGCATATGGATGCACACTTAATCTAATCTAGTGTAATCTAATCTGATCTTTAATCTCTTCTAATCTAATCTATGAAGATTTATCCGAGTTTAAGTGACACATTCTATTGGGATATGGATGCACACATAATCTAATCTAATCTAGTGTAATGTAATCAAATCTTTAATCTCTTCTAATCTAATCTATGAAGATCTATCCGAGTTTAAGTGACACACTCTATTGGCATATGGATGCACATATAATCTAGTGTAATCTAATATAATCTTTAATCTCTTCTAATCTAATCTACAAAGATCTATCCGAGTTTAAGAGACACACTCTATTGGCATATGGATGCACACTTAATCTAATCTAGTGTAATCTAATCTGATCTTTAATCTCTTCTAATCTAATCTATGAAGATTTATCCGAGTTTAAGTGACACATTCTATTGGGATATGGATGCACACATAATCTAATCTAATCTAGTGTAATGTAATCAAATCTTTAATCTCTTCTAATCTATGAAGATCTATCCGAGTTTAAGTGACACACTCCATTGGCATATGGATGAACACATAATCTAATCTAGTGTAATCTAATCTGATCTTTAATCTCTTCTAATCTAATCTACAAAGATCCGACTTTAAGTGACACACTATTGACGTATGGATCAGTAGTGGGTTTCAATTTAGTTTGCTACCGGTTCGCTTGTGCGCGACGCTTCTGAGCATGTGCAGAAGTGTCCGGGTGGGTGGGCGGAGTCTCCTGCCGCCACTGCTACTGGTTTGCCCAATCTGGAGCGAACCAGTAGCAACCCACTGGTATGGATGCACACATAATCTAATGTAATCTAATCTATAATCTAATCTCTTTTAATCTAATCTAATCTAGAAAGATCCATCTGAGTTTAAGCGACAGACACAATCAGGGCCCTAACTACAGTCAATCTCCAAGAGATGCTGAGATCTCAGCTACCTGTCCCATCCCTCGCTTAGAAGCTGTGGGATCACTTGGATAACCAAAAGATTCTGAAAAGAGGCCTTCAAGTAAAAACAAAAACTTATGAAACTACATCTATTACGCATGTCATTCCTCCCTCTGGTATGGGTTTGGCTTTACGGGGAGTCCTCATTGATTGACCGCCCCGTTTAACGGCAGGGCAGAGAGAAGCCCAAAGGCTAAGTCGTAGGTCCTTTCCCTCAATCCTTGGGTAACCTCCCAGCCTCTGTTGTGGTCCGCCAGCAGCCTGCGGAGCTGGCAAGGGAGTCGGACAGCGATGAGGCTGAGGAAGAACATGGGCCAGTCCTGGAGGCTGGGGAAGGCCCGGATGAGGGCTCTGCGTCGGAGGCAGAGGTGGGGCCAGGGCCATCGGGGAGTGATGTGCGGACTCCAGAGCCTCCAGAGGCTGACAGTAGTGAGGCAGAGAAACAGGAGGAGCCTGTTCCTAATGCACGCATGAGAAGAGCTGCCAGAAGGCAAGAGCAGCTCAAGCAAAGAGGACGACTCGGGAGTAGGGCTAAGAGATGATCGGCCCCTCCCATAAGGTTTAAAAGACCAGCAACGGCGTTTGGGCTCTTTGCCGGAAAACAACGCTGATAGCTTCGTCTTCTTGCATTTATTTTTGTATTGATGTCTTCTGAACTTTTGCCAAGAAAGGCCTTTGGCAGTTTGCCTAATTGGACCAAGGTTTGCAATAGGACTGAGGAATTTGTGTTGGGAGGAATTTGATTTAATTTAGTTGAACTACGCTGAGAATGAATTAATTCTCAGCTGTTATAATAAAGTTTGTTTGTTTTTTTCACGGACTGAGTTTCCTACTACCTACTTGGGCCTGGGTCACAACCGCCTCTCCTTTACTCACCTACATATCCGTTGGGGTCTCGGCCGTCCAATTCGTAGCGGTCATTCAGGTAGATGCTAAACTGCAGGGCCTCCTCGGGTGACTTGGTCCACTCCAAGATCTTCTTGGCCCAATACATCCGCAGGAAGCCGTGCATTTTCCCTTCGTGGACCATCTGGAGCTGAGATGGAAGAGGGGGAAGGACCAGTGAACTTCACCTCTCCATGGAGAAAGCGAAGGTCCCTTGGAAACCGATTTAAAACCCCAGCATCCATGGCTTGGAAGGGGCCTTCAACGTCTTTTAGGCTAACTATCTTCAGATCTTCCCAGATCAACGCCCACCAATCTTTCTTCAAAAAGCCCAATGATGCAGCCCCAGGGTTTAAATTATCCTCCAAAGCACCTGAGGGCAGGACATCCTGACGGTCACTAAACAGCACTGAAAGAGTGACTTATGACCGTTTTTCACCCTCACAATCGTCATAACATCCCTTGGGTCGTGCAATCAAAATTCAGCTGCTTGGCACCTGGCATATATTTATGATGGCCGCAGTGTCCCTGGGTCATGGGATCCCCTTTTGCGACCTTCTGAGTGGCGCGGTGGTTAGAGTGCAGTACTGCAGGCTCCTTCTGCTGACTGCCTGTTGCCTGCAGTTCAGCAGTTCAAACCTCACCAGGCTCAAGGTTGACTCAGCCTTCCGTCATTCCGAGGTGGGTAAAATGAGGACCCAGATTGTTGGGGGCAAGAGGCTGACTCTGTAAACCGCTCCGAGAGGGCTGTAAAAGCACTGTGAAGCGGTATATAAGCGCTATTGCTATTGCTTTTGACAAGCAAAGTCAACGGAGAAGCCAAATTCATTTCACAACCGACTGACTGACGTAACAACGGCAGCGATTCACTTAACAACGTGCGGCAAGAAAGTCCGTAAAACGGGCCACCGCTAACTTAGCAACTGCCTCGCTTAGGGACACAAATTTTGGGCTCCATTGGGGTCATAAGTCGAGGACTACCTGTATGACAATAAAGAGATGTAGGAAATGGCATAGCCTTCGCGCGTGCCGTTGAAGAAACCCGCAAACCCTTAGTCAAATGCAATTAGCCAGGATCTCCTAACCACGTTTCCTCTTGACTTCGGATTACCTGCGCCGCGTTCCACAGGGGGTCGTGTGTCTTCCCTTCTTCCAATTGCTCCAGCGTGTACAGGTAAGGCCTCTTGTCCTTGGCATGGAGCTTCAGTGTGGTCTTCGCCCAGTCGTAAGCACCTTTGGAAGAATACACACCTGTCAGAACGTTGGAGAGGTCCCTGTAGGTGTTATGGCCTGTCGGCCGCCGGCCCCTCCAACTGCCAAATGAGAGGAGGTGTGGGAGTCAAGGTCAGCATCAAGGCCTGGGTCGTCTGTCAGCCCTCAGATGGAGAGTCAACAGCCCCCAGGTCTGGAGGTGGCTGATGAGGAAGAGGAGGAACAGCTGGGTCCAGTGCCTGATGCGCCGATACACAGAAGGCAGAGGAGAGGAGAACAGTGGAAATCTATGGGCCGGTCCTTGGGACAGAAAAACCACCACTGCTAGCCAAGCCCCACCCTAGCTCTGGGGATAAAAAGCAGGGGGCGGAGATGAATAGATGTGGCAGACAACTATTCATCTTTTGGACGGACGGACTTGTTAGCCTGCGGTGAGAGAGAGACTTTTGGCCGGGGCTGCCGGCACTTCTAAATTAAAGGAATCTTTGAGTTAACTTCAGAAGGTTTGTCGTGTTTGGGGAGCTGGGTCAGAACACCCAGTTGGAAGGAGGGAGTCAAACAGGGGATTAGCCAGGACTCAATACAATAAACACAAGGGAGCAAGATCTCATAGACATAGACGCACACCCCAAATGCTTTCGAGCCTTATCTAGTCTTTCCTACGTAAAAACTGCCTGTCTGGGAAGATTCCTGTATTATAGGCAGAAAACAATAAAGTAGGTAGTTTGAACTCTACCCATCTGAGTCCGGTTATTCACGCCTGACACAAGTGGCTGCATTCACACAACCAGCACAGGTTTAAGGACGCAGCAGAGGCCTTCACCCAACCTGTTTATGGTTCGGTTAGGTCTTTGGATCTACGTGTCTCGTATGAGCCCAGAAGACGGAGGGCTCCATTACCTTCAACCTTGTCGTAGTTGGGGTTGAAGAAACAGAAGTTGTCCGCCAGTTCCCGACGCACCACGGCCTCCTCGATGAAACCTTCCACGGATTCTTTGTACTTGGTGCGATATTTGCGCACCTCCAAAATGGCTCGTTGCACAGCCACCTGACCTACGAGGGATGAAATCAGAGGTCATGTCAACTCGCAAAGCATAGGCAAGGGGGATGGGAAAACAAACTCTGCAGCTGTGGACAAAAGCACATTCCAGACATATCTCTGTCAAGGCCATCTCCGTGGTTACCCATAGTGGCCGGAGGGGAGTGATCTCTACAACCTGCGAAATTTTTTCATTGGAGAATGTGACTGATGACACACCCCTCGGGGGGAGGGTAAACAGGGTCAGAGTTGGAATGTAAATTACCTATGTGCATAGGGACTACCCAGAGGACTGAAAAAAGTGATTTCTGACAGGTTCTCACACTTTTGACCAGTCTTCACACTTATGACCGGTCATCATTTATCCCTGTTGCAGCATTTTGTGCATAGGGTCTACTCAGAGGGCTGAAAAAGTTATTTCTGACCTGTCCTCACACTTTTGACTGGTCCTCACACCTACAACTGTCCTCACATTTTACATTTTGCACCCTATCTTGTAACCGTAGTGAAGAGAAGCAGTTGTGAAATGAGTGACATGATTGTTAAAAAATGCTGCAATGGGCATAAATGTGAGGATGGTCATAAGTGCGAGGACCGGTCAGAAATTACTTTTTTTAGCCCTCTAAGTAGTTTCTATGCCCATAGCCAGGGCCACCCGGTCACATGAGCAGCTAGCCACGCCCACCCAGTCACATGACCACCAAGCCACACCCCAAAATAAGCCACGCCCACAGAACCAGTAGCAACAAATTTTACATTTCACCACTGCTTTGAACAGTCACTAAACGAGCAGTTGTAAGTGGAGAACTACCCCTATACGCACCAAAGTGGAACCAGGGCGAGAGGTTGCTGAGGGCTGGCCGGTTGGGGTTGTTTCGGTCCGAACCGAAGAACTTCAGCCTGTCCTTCACAAACTCTTCCAGCACCTTGAAGCCAGAGGAAGTTCCCGGCTTGGCCCATTCCACCTCCTTGACGGAGCGATCCACCTGCAAGCTGGAATAACAGGCCTCCCAGCTGATGGGCTGTAAGATTTTCAAGCGGGGCAGAGACGACGGATGGCAAGAAGGGAAAAGAACATCGTCAAGAGGCAAAGGATTTTATACTCAGGTGACGCGCTGTTTAACGCAAGCTGGCACGTTTGTATTAAACGAAAAATTTAAAAAAAAATTATTTAAAAAGAAAAAAGGAAAAAGAAAATGGAGCAGAAAAAATTTAACGCTCCTGTAGGTGCAAACTCCAGGCCAACACAAGAAGGGCCAATTATTTATTTATTTATTTTATTTATTTATTTTGTCACAACAGTATACACAAGCATCAACATAAGTCAACAAAATATCATAGAAGCATATATGTGAGCAAAAGTATGTAATAATTGTATTAATTTGATATAATGAAAGGAAACATTAGGACAGGAACGGTAATAATAATAATAATAATAATAATAATAATAATAATAATAATAATAATAATAATAATAATAATAATAATAATAATAATAATAATAATAATAATAATATAATTTTTATACCGCCCTTCTCCCGAAGGACTCAGGGCGGTGAACAGCCAGATAAAACAATACAATATATTACAATAAAAACACTATTAAAAAACTTATTCAATATGGCCTAACTTTAAAATAAAATACATAATATAAAATAAACCCCAGTAAAATCCAATTTAAAAACCCTATTAAGCCAGTCCTTAATAGTAGACACTTTTGTGCTCTTATGCACGCCCCTTACGGTCCTCTTAGGAATCGGGTGAGGTCAATAGGAGACAGTTTTTGGTTGAAGATTTTGGGAGTTTGAGAAGAGACCACAGAGTCTCTTTAAATCGATTTATTAAATTAAATAAATTAAATGAAACCAATTTATTAATTAATTACATTAATTAAATTAATTATTAATAAATTAAACCGATTTATTGATAAAAGCCAACTGTTAGTGGAGGAATTTTAACTACGGGTAGTTCTTGACTTACAACAGTTCACTTAGTGACCGCTGGAAGTTACATTTGAAAAAAGGGACTTAAGACTGTTTTTCACACACTTATGACCGTTGCAGCACTCCTACAGTCACGTGATCAAAATTCAGATAGTTGGCAACTGACTCATATTGTGACGGTCACAAATATGGGGGGGGGTCAGGTGCTCCTCTTTTGCGACCTTCTGGCAAGCGAAGTCAAGGGGGAAGCCAGATTCGCTTAAACGACCGTGTTACCAATTTAACAACTTCCACTGATTCACTTAGCAAACGTGTCAAGAAAAGTCGTAAAATGGGGCAAAGCTCACTTAACAAATCTCTCGCTCAGCAACATCAATTTTGGGCTCAATTGCAGTCGTAGGTCGAGGACTACCTCTACCGTAACTATGGTATTAGTTTGTAGTCAGAGAAGAGTCAATGGAATTCAACAAGGGTTTAGTCTTAGTTTGTTTGTGGCTATGTAGGGATTCTCGGCTGAAACCTCTTTTGACTCCGCCCTCATGTCCCCAGGTAGCTGGGAGTTCTAGTCCCCCCTTAGGCATGAAAGCCAGCTGGGTGACTTTGGGCCAATCACCAGGAGACTGTGAATTCTAGTCCCACCCTAGGCATGAAAGCCAGCTGGGTGACTTGGGCCAATCACCAGGAGACTGTGAATTCTAGTCCCACCTTAGGCATGAAAGCCAGCTGGGTGACTTTGGGCCAATCACCAGGAGTGTGAATTCTAGTCCCGCCCTAGGCATGAAAGCCAGCTGGGTGACTTTGGGCCAATCACCAGGCAGCTGGGATTTCTAGTCCTGCCCTAGGCATGAAAGCCAGCGGAGTGATTTTGGGCCAATCACCAGCCAGCTGGGCGTTCTAGTCCCCACTTAGGCATGAAAGCCAGCTAGGTGACTTTAGGCCAATCACCAGGCAGTTGGGAGTTCTAGTCCCGCCCTAGGCATGAAAGCCAGCTGGGTGACTTTGGGCCAATCACCAGGCAGCTGGGCGTTCTAGTCCCGCCCTAGGCATGAAAGCCAGCGGAGTGACTTTGGGCCAATCACCAGGCAGCTGGGCGTTCTAGTCCCGCCCTAGGCATGAAAGCCAGCTGGGTGACTTTGGGCCAATTACCAGGCAGATGGGAGTTCTAGTCCCCACTTAGGCATGAAAGCCAGCTAGGTGACTTTGGGCCAATCACCAGGCAGCTGGGCGTTCTAGTCCCGCCCTAGGCATGAAAGCCAGCTGGGTGACTTTGGGCCAATTACCAGGCAGATGGGAGTTCTAGTCCCCACTTAGGCATGAAAGCCAGCTAGGTGACTTTGGGCCAATCACCAGGCAGCTGGGAGTTCTAGTCCCATCCTAAGCATGAAAGCCAGCGGAGTGACTTTGGGCCAATCACCAGGAGGCTGTGAGTTCTAGTCCTACCATAGACATAAAAGCCTAAACTGCCTGGGGAATTCTGGGAGTTGAAGTTCACCCCCCAGTTTAGGAAACACTGCCTTAGAGACGGCTCAGTCCAGCCCCACAACCAACCCCATCACCTCTGCCTGAAGCTCAGACGGGAACGGGTGCTTGACGACAGGCGGAAATTCGGTCAGGAATTCAGCCAGTCGGTCATGGATCTTCCTCCGAATTGTCCTGGCTCCGTATTCCTGCTTCCCCGAGGCAACCCAGCACGGGACAATATTGTGGGCGTCCACCTGAGGATGGAAAACGAGAAGGGCTTGTTGGCCAATCGAAAGGCAAGAGATTAAGAAAATGGGTTTCTTTTATAATTGGTTAGAAGTGAGAAGGTCTGCCTTTTTGCTAGATTTCTCTTCTCAGCCTAACTGGGAAACTCCGACTGGGCAGAACGGATCATATAACATATGTGGGTATATGCCTATTTTTTAGTTTATTTACTTATTTATTTTATCATGTTTATGTAGGGTGTATTGGCATATAAAGTTCTTTTCTTCTCTTTTCTCTTCTCCTCTCCTCTCCCCTTCTCCTCTCCTCTCCTTCCTAGCCTCCTCCTCCTCTCCTCCTTTTCTCTTCTCCTCTCCTCTCTTCCCTTCCCTTCTACTCTATTCTCCTTCTTTCTTCCTAGCCTCCTCCTCCTCTTCTCCTTTTCTCTTCTCCTCTTCTCTCCTTCTACTCTACTCTACTCCTTCTTCCTAGCCTCCTCCTCCTCCTCTTCCACTCTTCTCTTCTCTTCCCTTGCCCACCCCTTCTATTCTACCCTATTTTCCTTCCTTCTTCCTAGCTTCCTCTTCTCTTCTCTTCTCTTCTCTTCTCTTCTCTTCTCTTTTCTCCTCTCCTCTCCTCTCCTCTCCTCTCCTCTTTTATATTCTATTCCATTCAATTCCATTCCATTCCATTCCATTCCATTCCAATATTCTCTTCTCTTCTCTTCTCTTCTCTTCTCTTCTCTTCTCTTCCTTTGCCCACCCCTTCTATTCTACTCTATTCTCCTTCCTTCTTCCTAGCCTCCTCTTCCTCCTCTCCTCTCTCCTCTCTCTCCTCTCCTCTCTCCTCTCTCTCCTATTTATATTCTATTCCATTCCATTCCATTCCATTCCAATATTCTCTTCTCTTCTCCTCTCCTCTCCTCTCTTCCCTTGCCCACCCCTTCTATTCTACTCTATTCTCCTTCCTTCTTCCTAGCCTCCTCTTCCTCTTCCTCTCCTCTCCTCTCCTCTCCTATTTATATTCTATTCCATTCCATTCCATTCCATTCCAATATTCTCTTCTCTTCTCCTCTCCTCTCCTCTCTTCCCTTGCCCACCCCTTCTATTCTACTCTATTCTCCTTCCTAGCCTCCTCCTCCTCCTCTTCCACTCTTCTCTTCTCTTCTCTTTTCTCTTCTCAACAGCCCCCTCTCTCTCCTCCACCCAGCCCATATTCTGAATTTTTCTTGCCATTTTTCGGGTGCGTTCTTGACTCTGGGAGTGCTTCTTCCACTCCGACATGCAGTCAAGGAGCCGTACATTTCTACCGCTTCTCTTTGCGCACCAATAAATTGGGGGTCAAATTTGCTTCAGCCCTCCCGACACCCCCAAACTGGTCTGCCCTACCCCATGGCGATTCCAGCCCCAACCTGGCACCTGAGCAAGGGGCACATCGCTGGGCAGCCGTTCCTGGATGTCTCGAACCCACTGCATGGGAACGCGGAGCGGGGAGAAATCTGTCACCACTCCGCCGATGCCGTGTTGGGTCACAAAGCGAGGCAGCGTGTCTTTCGCGAAACCGACCAGCAAGTGGAAAGGGATGTCGAGCACCTGACACTCCTGCAGAATGGGAAAAAAAAACAGATTGTCATCAACACAACAGCCCGTTCAACACAACACAGGAGAGCTTCCGGTTAGGCAAGAGCAGGCAGACATTAAAGGGGATGCTCGACTTACGACCGTTTGTTCGGCTGCTGTAATGATTCAAAGTTACGACCGCCTACGCACCCTTACGACCGACATGCCAACCCCGCTGCGGTCTCGTGATCTCAATTTGCAGCCATCCGGGGGTTTTTTTGGTTGTTTTTTTATTTGCATTTATATCCCGCCCTTCTCCGAAGACTCAAGGCGTGTCGTGTCCCACTCCTCCGCTGACGGCCGGGTCAGGGAAATCCGAATCAGGCGTGCCTCTGCAGCTCTGCCAAAGTCCTAGCAAAGTCCTCAGGGCAGGCAGGAGACCAGAAAGTGACTTCAGCAAGATATGTTTAGACTTTGCCTGACTCAGAAAATGCCAGAAAGCAGGTCCTTTATATAGGCCATGGGGTGTGGCTCCATGACTCAGCACTTATCCAGGCCTGCCCCTCCCTTCCTTCTGTTGCCTCCGCCTATCAAGTCTTCTGACGCGAGGGTCACTCCAGTCGGCAGCTGTTGGTAATTGACCTTACTCAGACTCACATGCTGTGGAGGAGGGGGAGGGGTCTAGTTGCTCCGTTTGCCTGGGCATGGAGCCAGAGCTGGGGGCTGGAGGTATTTCCTCCTCTTCAGCCTGTCTGGGCATGGAGCCAGGGCTGGGGCCGGGAGGCATACTAGGACATTCCTCCGTGTTCGGAAGCGGATAAGAAGACCCTGGCTGTGGTGAGATCGGACGAGACACAACAAGGCGGCTTACACTACGTCAAGCAATAGTCTTCATCCATTTGTATATTATATACAAAGTCAACTTATTGCCCCCAACAATCTGGGTCCTCATTTTACCTACCTTATAAAGGATGGAAGGCTGAGTCAACCTTGGGCCTGGTGGGGCTTGAACTTGCAGTAATTGCAAGCAGCTGTGTTAATAACAGACTGTCTTAGTCTGCTGAGCCACCAGAGTCAACCAGAGTTCGCTGACCACACGACCGTTTTTCACACTTATGACCATCGTAGCATCACCGTGGCCACGTAACCAAAAGTTGAACGCTTGGCAACTGGCAGGTACTTATGACAGTTGCAGTGTCCCCGGGATCACGTGATCCCCTTTTGTGACCTTCCCACCTGGCTTCTGACAAGCGAAGTCCATGGTGGATGCCAGATTCATTTAACGACCGTATGATTCACCGTATGATAACAGCTTCAAAAAAGGACGTAAAATGAGGCAAATTTCAGTGAAGAATTGTCGCCGTTAGCAATGGAAATTTTGGACTCAATTGTGGTCATAAGTCAAAAGATTTTTTGTATTGCAACAGTGGCTGGGGAATCCTGGGAGTTCAAGCCCACACACCTTCAAGCTGCCAAGACTGAGAAACACTGGCCCAGTTTGCTTAGGTAGTCCTCAACGTACAACCACCATTGAGTCCAAAATTTTATGTTGCTAGGTGAGACATTTGTGAAGTGAGTTTAGCCCCGTTTTACGACTTTTCCTGTCATAGTTGTGAGGTGAATCACTGCAGTTGTTAAATTAATCAAACTGTTTTTTAAGTGAACCTGGCTTCCCATTGACTGTGCTTGTTGGATGGTCGCAAAAAGGGGATCACATGACCCTGGGACCCTGGGACGTCATAAATGTGAGTCAGTTGCCAAGCATCTGAATTTTGATCCCGTGTCCATGGGGATGCCGCGAAGGTCATAAGAGTGAAAAACGGTTCCAATATTTTGAAAAAGAAGATTAAGTTTACTCCGCAGTTCTTTCTACTAGGAATAATTATGGACTATACAGCTATAGAGACTAAATTGATTTTGAACTTAATAACAGCCGCAAGGCTTTTGATTGCTCAATATTGGAAGAAAGAAGAATTACCTACAATCGAAGAATGGACACTCAAAGTATCAAATCTGGCAGAGATGACAAAAATCTCCGCTTACTTGAAAGACTATACACAAGAAAAATATATTTTAGAATGGAAAATGTGGATTGATTATATTCAGAATAAGATAAAAAAATATCGAATAGCATATGAGTAAATTTAGGAAATATTTTGTATTAGATATATTTTTGAAGGAGAGGGGAATTGAGAGTGTGATTAAGTGTGGAGAGACTAGAGGTTATAATTTAGGAATTATTTTAGATTATGATTGTTAGTTTTGATACCCTGCATTTTGTTCTGGGAAGTCGGGGTGGGGGGGTGGGTAAGGGGAGGGAATTGGGGGTTGAGGGTAGAGGATGGAGTGATGGTTAATGTACAGGATTATTGAAGATGTATAAATATAATTAATGTAGGGTCGGGTCTGCCCAGTTACCATTTTAGAACGGTGGGAGGGAGAAAGAGGAGAGAGTAGGAGGTAGGAAAGAGGAGAAGAGGAAGGAAGAGGGGTAGAAGAGGAGAAGGAAGGTGGAGGGTGGAGGAGGAGAGGATGTAGATAAGAGAAGGAGAGGAAGGTCTGGAAAGTAAAAGAAGGTAGAAGAGGGAAGAATGTTAAAAAGGGGGGTGGTGACTGGGCAGGCCCGACTAATTGTATATAACTGTACATTGAATGAGTTGTTTGACATGATTGTAAAAATAAAACTTTTTTACTAAAAAAAAAAAAAAGTGAAAAACGGTTCCTAAGTCACTTTTTTCAGTGGTGTTGTAACTCTGAACGGTCACTAAACGAACTGTTGTAAGTCAAGACCTACCTATACAGGTAGCCTCAACTTACAACCTTTCATTTCATAGTGACCGTTCAGAGTTACGCGACTTACAGTTATGTTTTTCACACTTATGACCACTGGAGCATCCCCATGGTCATGAGTTCAAAATTCAGACACTTGGCAATGGGCTCATATTTATGACGGTTGCCGTGTCCCCCCCTCCGGGGGTCACATTCTTTGGCGACCTTCTAACAAACAGGGAAGCCAGATTCATTTAACAATGTTATGTCATGTTAGTAACTTAACTATTGTAGTGATTCACTTAACAACCATGGGAAGAAAGATCATCAAACAGGACTAAGCGCACATAGCTGCCTCACTTAGCGGTGGAAATTTTGGGCTCTACTGTGGACTATCTATGCCAGTGGTAGTCAACCTGGTCCCTACCACCCACTAGTGGGCGTTCCAGCTTTCATGGCGGGCGGTAGGGGTTTGGTCCGATACTGAAGCACTTTCCTTCTTTTTTAATTTAATTGACTGTTTGAAAAATTTTCATAGCATTATTTAAAAACATTTTCATTAGGTTTTCATAAAATCCCCCGTGACAATTTAAATTTCTGAAAATATACTCTTTGTATCGCCCGCGCTTAAGTTTAGTTCACGTTACGTAAGTGAAACTAAATGGCGCTGTAATGCGACCGCAAACAAAAGAGCCCCGTCCCAGAATAGCTCGCGCATCTCCCACCACACCACCCAGCTGTAACAGACAAGCAGAGCTGGTAGCCGGCGCGGGGCCCCCCAAACCCAATCCACGATGCGCGAGAGGCATGCGCAGATGAAGATACACAGCGCATTATTGTGGAACCGGTGAGCAGTTAGAAAATTTTACTACTAACAGAGATACAAAAGTGGGCGGTAGGTATAAAAAGGTTGACTATCCCTGATCTATGCGATTCCTTTGCTTTGAATCCACAGAGGGGGGATTCAGAGCTCAGTTTTTTCTCTCCTTGTGCCTGCAATGCCCACCCACCTACCCACCCGCTGGTGCCAATACCTCAGCAACTTCCTCCAGGCCTCTGAGCAAAAAACCGAAATGGCGAATGGTGGCATCCAGGAATTTGGGCACCAGGCAGAAGCAGACGTGGAGCGGCAGGCGCTGTTTTAAGGCCAGGCGCTGGGCGTACAGGAAGGCCCAATTATCTGCAAGAAGGACGCACAGGTGTGGTGGGCTTGTGATAAAGCAAGAAAATTTGGGGGGGAAAAACACATAAATGGTTAGAAAAGATGACTGGAAAGCATTTTAAACCTGATGTTGTGGTCCGCCAGCAGCCTACGGAGCTGGCAATGGAGTCGGAGAGCGATGAGGCTGAGGAACAACATGGGCCAGTCCTGGAGGCTGGGGAAGGCCCGGATGAGGGCTCTGCGTCGGAGGCTGAGGTGGGGCCAGAGCCATCGGGGAGTGAGGTGTGGACTCCAGAGACTGACAGTAGTGAGGCAGAGGAACAGAAGGAGCCTGTTCCTAGTGCACACATGAGAAGAGCTGCCAGAAGGCAAGAGCAGCTCAAGCAGAGAGGACAACTCGGGAGTAAGGCTGAGAGATGATTGGCCCCTCCCCTAAGGCTTAAAAGACCAGCAACGGCATTTGGGCTTTGCCGGAAAACAATGTTGATAGCTTCATCTTCTTGCATTTATTTCTGTATTGGTGACTTCTGAACGTTTGCCAAGAAAGGCCTTTGGACTTTGCCTAATTGGATCAAGGTTTGCGATAGGACTGAGGAATTTGTATTGGGAGGAATTTGATTTAATTTAGTTGAACTACACTGAGAAGGAGTTAATTCTCAGCTGTTCAAATAAAGTTCATTTGTTTTTTCACTCAGTCTCCTACTACCTACTTGGGCCTGGGTCACAACACCTGAACTATTTTTATTAGGTATAATATCAGGTAAACATGGTCAGAAAATTATGTATTTAATATTATACATCTTGACAGCAGCGAGGACTGTATTTGCGCAATACTGGAAAAATAAAGGAACACATCGCAAGGAAGAAATAATTAAGGAAATACCAGGGTGTATGAAAATGGACATTAAAAATGAGACAGGAAGAAGATATAGAATAGAATAGAATAGAATTTATTGGCCAAGTGTGATTGGACATACAAGGAATTTGTCTTGGTGCATATGCTCTCAGTGTACATAAAAGAAAAGATACCTTCATCAAGGTACAACAATCTATATCAATATAAATCATAAGGAACAATCAATATCAATATAAATCATAAGGATTACCAGCAACAAAGTTACAATCATAAGTGGAAAGAGATGGGTGATGGGAACGATGAGAAGATTAATAGTAGTGCAGATTTAGTAAATAGTTTGACAGTGTTGAGGGAATTATTTGTTTAGCAGAGTGATGGCGTTCAGGAAAAAACTGTTCTTGTGTCTAGTTGTTCTGGTGTGCAGTGCTCTATAGTGTCGTTTTGAGGGTAGGAGTTGAAACAGTTTATGTCCAGGATGTGAGGGATCTGTAAATATTATCAAACGTGGAGTCTATTTTATCAGCGGTTGGAAAAAAGGGGTGGAGATTAAGAATGTATTATGTACAATTAAGCAAATTAAATACCCAGACAACACGATGTTTATTAAGCACTAAGAAATGCAATTAGTAAAAATAATAATATTTTTTTTTAAAAAAGGATATGGAGTGCAAATTCAGCTAAGATCCCTTATGGTTCAATCCATCCTGCTAAACCCTAAAAGTGACTTTAATTGAGGAAAGGGGCCGACCCAGTTGTGTGCGAACCCAACCATAACCTGTCCTGCAGTCAGGAACTGGAGCAATCACCATTGAGTAGTTTTCTCCCAGCGGGATTTACAATCTCACCTTGAACTCTCTGATCGCGAGACATCCAGTACAAGATCCCCCGAGCCCCCTCCTTGAGATCAGGAACCAGAGAGATCAACCGGACGCGTTTCTTGTTGTACGGGAACTCCACGACCGACGTCGCCACGCTCAAACGGGTTTCCTTCACCGTCTCGGCCAAGCTCTGGGTTGGAGGATCATCCAAAGATTTGAACTTCTTTGCAGAGAAGGCCTCTGTGCCAGTGTGGTCCGATTTTCTGCCTCCCTTTAAGCTGTCAGATGTGGACGTGACCGGCCCGGGCATCTTCCTCTTCGGAGACATGGCTGCGAGTTCTAAAATAGGTCTGTGAGAAAAGCGGGTGGAACATAAGCAGCCGGAGACTCTTTGATAGAGACACACACACACAAAAACCCACTTTCTCAATTTGATTAAAATCTAGCTGGGTGTCGTCCTCCCTCGTCTCCTCAGCAAGGCCCCTCCCAACCGGGCCTTTTATCAGACTCCGAGTCTGATAATGAAGATGAATGGCCTGTCATGACTCCAGCCCCCGGCCCTGGCCCCATGCCCGGAGAGGATTCAAGGAGTGAAAGGAGAAGCCCGATAAACCTCACTCATACAGCGTGTGTTCCTTTGGCTCAGCCTTCAGAGCAGGAAGCCAGCCAGGTGGTGGAATTACCCGGGCCTACTCCCTCTGACCCCTCCCTTTCCCAGACGCTGACAGCAGATCCAGCTGAAGACAATTTAGAGTGGGAGGACCCTCGCTTCCAGAGATCTGAGAGGCGACGCCAGCAGAAGGAAGGGTGGGGCAAGCCTGGATAAATGCTGAGTCATGGAGCCACACCCCACAGCCTATATAAAGGACCTGCTTTTGGCATTCCAACCTTGAGTCAAGCAAAGTCTTATCTAGTTTGCTGATATCAGACCCTATCGCTGAAGTCACAACTTGGACTCCTGCCTGCCCTGATAAACCTCGAAGGAACTTGGCAAGCTGCAGAGGCTTCGTTGCCAAGTTTGTTACGGATTTCCTTGACTCGTTCGTCGGAGTGGGAGTGGGACACGACACTGGGTTTCTAAACAGTAGATCCCTACTGTTCTGACCCAGCTCCCCAAACAAGACAAACCCTCTGAAGTTAACGCAAATATTCCTTTATTAGGAGCGCCGCCAGCCCCGGCAAAAAGTTTCTGTCTCCCCGCAGGCTAAGAAGTCCGTCTGGCAGGGAGATGAATAGTTGTCTGCCACATCTATTCATCTCTGCCCCCTGCTTTTTATCCCCTGAGCTAGGGCGGAGCTTCACTAGCAGCGGTGGTTCTTCTGTCCCAAGGACCGGCTCATAGATTTCCACTGCTCTCCTCTCCTCTGCCTTCTGTGCATTCGCACGACAGGCACTGGACCCAGCTGTTCCTCCTCTTCCTCCTCAGCCACCTCCAGACCTGGGGGCTCTTGACTCTCCATCTGAGGGCTGATGGACGGCCCAGACTCCACCTCTCTCCCTCTCTCTCTCTCTCTCTCTCTCTCTCTCTGCCAACTCCATTCCCGCTTCCCCATCGGAGCTCTCAGGTTGCCTTGATGCTGACCCTACCTCCCACACTTCCTCCTCCTCCTCTGATTCGGCTGCTGGGGGAGGGGGTGGCAGCCGACAGGGACCAGGACCCGAGGATTTTTTTCAGCACTGGTGCCCAGCTACAGTTATACAAAGGTAGACTGCCTCTGAGGGTGGAGGTTCCATTGAATGTCAATATGGGGATCTTTTCGAAAAGGGAGATTTGTTGGTTAGGTGGAGCGTCCCACTTAATGCTTCAGAAGCATTCAGAGACACGTCGCACACCTCCTTCCATTTTCTTGTAACAACAACCCTAGAAGGTAGACTGGACATGTGATTAGGTAGTCCTCGACTCACGACCACAATTGAGCCCCAAATTTATGTTGCTAAGTAAAACGTTTGTCAAGTGAAGTTTGCCCCATTTTATGACTTTTCTTGCCAAGTTTGTTACGGATTTCCTTGACTCGTTCGTCGGAGTGGGAGTGGGACACGACACTGGGTTTCTAAACAGTAGATCCCTACTGTTCTGACCCAGCTCCCCAAACAAGACAAACCCTCTGAAGTTAACGCAAATATTCCTTTATTAGGAGCGCCGCCAGCCCCGGCAAAAAGTTTCTGTCTCCCCGCAGGCTAAGAAGTCCGTCTGGCAGGGAGATGAATAGTTGTCTGCCACATCTATTCATCTCTGCCCCCTGCTTTTTATCCCCTGAGCTAGGGCGGAGCTTCACTAGCAGCAGGGGCTCTTCTGTCCCAAGGATCGGCTCATAGATTTCCACTGCTCTCCTCTCCTCTGCCTTCTGTGCATTCGCACGACAGGCACTGGACCCAGCTGTTCCTCCTCTTCCTCATCAGCCACCTATAGACCTGGGGGCTCTTGACTCTCCATCTGAGGGCTGATGGACGGCCCAGACTCCACCTCTCTCCCTCTCTCTCTCTCTCTCTGCCAACTCCATTCCCGCTTCCCCATCGGAGCTCTCAGGTTGCCTTGATGCTGACCCTGGCTCCCACACCTCTTCCTCCTCCTCCTCTGATTCGGCTGCTGGGGGAGGGAGTGGCAGCCAACAGGGACCAGGACCCGAGGATTTTTTTCAGCACTGGTGCCCAGCTACAGTTATACAAAGGTAGACTGCCTCTGAGGGTGGAGGTTCCATTGAATGTCAATATGGGGATCTTTTCGAAAAGGGAGATTTGTTGGTTAGGTGGAGCGTCCCACTTAATGCTTCAGAAGCATTCAGAGACACGTCGCACACCTCCTTCCATTTTCTTGTAACAACAACCCTAGAAGGTAGACTGGACATGTGATTAGGTAGTCCTCGACTCACGACCACAATTGAGCCCCAAATTTATGTTGCTAAGTAAAAAGTTTGTCAAGTGAATTTTGCCCCATTTTACAACTTTTCTTGCCAAGGTTGTTACGTGAATCACAGCAGTTAAGTGAGAAACATGGTTGCTAAATGAATCCAGCTTCCCCAGTGACTTTGCTTGTCAGAAGGTCGCAAAAGGGGATCACATGATCCCGGGATGCTGAAACTGTCATGTCGTGTCCCACTCCTCCGCTGACGGCCAGGTCAGGGAAATCCGAATCAGGTTTGCCTCTGCAGCTCTGCCCAAAGTCCTAGCAAAGTCCTCAGAGCAGGCAGGAGACCAGTAAGTGACTTCAGCAAGATAAGTTCGACTTTTGCCTGACTCAGAGACTGCCAGAAAGCAGATCCTTTATATAGGCCATGGGGTGTGGCTCCATGACTCAGCACTCATCCAGGCCTGCCCCTCCCTTCCTTCTGTTGCCTCCGCCTATCCAGTCTTCTGATGCGAGGGTCACTCCAATCAGCAGCTGTTGGAAGTAAACTTTCCTCAGGCTCACATGCTGTGGAGGAGAGGGAGGGGTCTAGCTGCTCCGTTTGCCTGGGCATGGAGCCAGGGCTGGGGCCGGGGGGTGCTCCCTCCTCTGCAGCTTGTCTGGGCATGGAGCCAGGACTGGGGCCGGGAGGTGCCCCCTCCTCTTCAGCTTGTCTGGGCATGGAGCCAGGACTGGGGCCGGGAGGCATACATTCCTCCGTGTTCGGGAACAGATAAGCAGACCCCGGCTGCGGTGAGAGCGGACAAGACACAACATGTCATAAATATGAGTCAGTTGCTAAGTGTCCAAAATTTTGATCACATGACCAAAGTCACATGCAATGGTCATAAATATGAAACACAGTCATAAGTCACTTTTTTCAGTGACTCGTGACTTCAGTGCCATTGTAACTTCGAATGGTCACTAAATGGACAGTTGTAAGTGGAGGACTACCAGTATTTGAGAACTTCCCAGCGGGCTTCTGACAAGCAAAGTCAACAGGGGAAGTTGGATTTGCTTAACGACTGCCTAATTCACTTAACAACTGCAATGATTCGCTTAACAGCCGTGGGAAAAAAAAGATTGTAAAATCAGCCACGACCCACTTAACAACTGCCTTGCTTAGCAACAGAAATTCCCATCCCAACTGTGCTCTTAAGTCGAGGATCAACTGTATTAGCATTGAATGGCAATCTCAGCCTAATTTAAATCTGTTAAATAGCCCAGGAGTTAAGTATAAACCTAAGTCTTTGCTACCAGTAATTGCTACCAACCTGCCTTCCATGGAGGACCTGTATACTGCACGAATCAAGAAGAGGGCCGTGAAAATATTTGCAGATCCCTCGCATCCAGGACATAAACTGTTTCAACTCCTACCCTCAAAACGACGCTATAGAGCACTGCACACCAGAACAACTAGACACAAGAACAGTTTTTTCCCGAAGGCCATCACTCTGCTAAACAAATAATTCCCTCAACACTGTCAAACTATTTACTGAATCTGCACTATTAATCTTCTCATAGTTCCCATCACCCATCTCCTCCCACTTATGACTGTATGACTATAACTTGTTGCTGGCAATCCTTATGATTTATATTGATATATTGACCATCAATTGTGTTGTAAATGTTGTACCTTGATGAACGTATCTTTTCTTTTATGTACACTGAGAGCATATGCACCAAGACAAATTCCTTGTGTGTCCAATCACACTTGGCCAATAAAATTCTATTCTATTCTATTCTATTCTATTCTATTCTAAGTCAGACCCATATAGCTACAGTTAATCCTCAACTTACGATCACAATTGAGCCTGAAATCTATGTTGCTAATTGAGACATTGCCCCATTTTATGACTTTTCTAGCCACATATGTTAAGGGAATCACTGCAGTTGATAAATTAGGAACACGGTTGTTAAGTGAATCTGGCTTCCGCATTGACGTTGTTTGTCAGAAGTTCACAAAAGGGGATCGCGTGACCCCGGGACACTGCGACCGTCATAAATGTGAGTCAGTTGCGCAAGCATCCGAATGTTAAACCACATGACCATGGGGATCAGTGGTGGGTTTATTTATTTTTTACCACCAGTTCTGAGGGTGTGGCTTAGTGGGCGTGGCATGGCTTGGTGGGTGTGGCTTGGTGGGAATGGCAGGGGAAGGATAATGTAAAATCTCCATTTCCACCCCTTTTACAGGATGCTGTAAAATCTCCATTCCGTCCCCACTCCAGGGGAAGGTTACTGCAAAATCCCCATTTCCTCCTGATCAGCTGGGACTCTGGAGGCAGAGAATAGATGGGGGTGGGACCAGTCTGAATTTTTACTACCGGTTCTCCGAACTACTCAAAATTTTCCACTACCGGTTCTCCGGAACCGATCAGAACCTGCTGAAACCCACCTCTGACGGGGATGTTGCAATGGTCGTAAATGTGAAAACCTGTCCTACGTCCCTCTTTTTCAGTGCCGTTGTAACTTTGAACGGTCACTAAGCAAACTGTTGTAAGTCGAGGACTACTTCTATAAAGACATCCCAGAGGGACTTTCCCCATAGATATCCCATGACGCCCCTAACTGGCTGGTGTGTTTGTGGTGTAGGATTCTGGGCTGTGACATTCCTTTTCTTTCTTTTTAAAGGCCTGTTTAGAACTACAAAGAGCATTTAATAATAGCCACCCTCCCTTCGGGCTGTTTCTCCAGATGGATCTGCCAGAGACCCATCATGCTGCTGGGGTGGGGGTGGGGATGATGGGTGTGGCAGCCACCCCATTGGGCAATTCCAGCTCCGCTTATACCGCAGCTACAGTTTGCAGAACTAACAAACTTCAACGATTTGCCCTAAAGCAGCATTTTTCAAACTTCGCCCACTTTAAAGACGGGTGGACTACAACTCCCAGCATTCCTCAGCCAGCTATGCTATAGCTATGCTATAGCTGAGGAATCCTGGGAGTTGTAGTCCGCCCACCTTTCAAGTGGCCAAAAGTTTGAAAAACTCAGCCTTACAACCTCGATTATTTAATAGATGCCTCAAATAAATAAGATAATAATAATAAAACTCCTTTCCATCTTTTTTTTTTAAAGCCTCCCTCCCATCCCACTCCCTCCTCCAGCCAAGCTCACACAGGGCCGAGGGGGCAGCAGACTACAAAGCCCATCCTCCTCTCCCGCGCCTGCAAAAAAAAAAAAAGAGACAATCCTGCCCACCGCAGAACCGGGAAAGGAAGGGCGATCATCTGCTCCTTCCGTCCTACAAACAACAGCCTTGCAAGGCAGGCCAAGGGAGGACTTCATCCATCCCCGCAGAAGAGACACAAGAGAAGCGGAGCCCGGCATGCGGGGGAAGGAATCCGGTCCACTCACCCGGCGATCTCCGCTCGCGTCTTCGGCCAGGCAGCTGATCGCTGGGCCCGCTTACACAACGCCAGCCGGCCCCTGGGCGGGGAAAGAGGCGGGACCGCCACGCCCCTCGCCACGCCCCTTCCCCGCCGATCCTTTTTTTTTTTTTTTGTGAATGAACTCCGGAGTGGCTGGATGGAACGTTGCGACTTTTCTTTTCTCAGCGTTCGAATCTTCTGACGTCACTTGTTTGGGGCTCGGCGGGCACGTGGCGGGAGAAGAAGCTTTGGACGCTGCCCCGCCTCCGGGGATCAGTTTAAAGGGTTTGGCCCGCTCCAGCGGGGTTTTTCAACGCTTTCCTAGGCTGCAGAGCTAATAATAATAAATTAATTAATTAATATTAATTAATATTATTAATTATTAATTATTAATTATTTAATAAATTATGAAAAAAAATTTATTTGCATTTATATCCCGCCCTTCTCCGAAGACTCAGAGCGGCTTACATTGTGTTAAGCCTTCATCCATTTGTATATTTGTATATTATATACAACGTCAACTTTTATTGCCCCCAACAATCTGGGTCCTCATTTTACCTACCTTATAAAGGATGGAAGGCTGAGTCAACCTTGGGCCTGGTGGGACTTGAACCTGCAGTAATTGCAAGCAGCTGCTGTTAATAACAGACTGCATTAGCCTGTTGAGCCACCAGAGGCTCAATTAATAATAATAATAATAAAACAGACCATGGAATAACTATACTATATATAAGCGGGGGTGGGTTGGTGGGGAGGGCGGGAGGGGAGACTACCAGGAGATCCCAGGGCTGTGAATCGACCTGGTAACTGACGATCCGCATTGTTGGCCAAGACGGTTTTGGGGGAAAGAATGGCAGATCTTTGGAGTTTTTTCAAGAAGAGATTGGAGTGCCATTTGTCAGAAATGGTGTAGGGTTCTCCTGCTTGGGTGGGGGGTTGGACTAGATGACCTCTAAGGTCCCTTCCAACTCTGTTAATCTGAATCACCAGGAGTGTTTGAAGAGATTATGACTGATTAGATCAGATTAACAGAGATGGAAGGTCATCTAGTCCAACCCATCCCCTGCCCAAGCAGGAGACACCATTTCTGACAGAGGGCAGTCCGGTCTTTTCTTGAAAGCTTCCAGTGATGAAGCTCCCACAACTGAAGGCAACTTCTGTTCCATCGGTTGATTGCTCTCACTGTCAGAAAATTTCTCTTTATTTCCAGGTTGAATCTTTCCTTGTTCGGTTTCCATCCATTATTCCTTATCTGGCCTTCAGGTGCCTTGGAAAATAGCTTGACCCCCTTCCTCCTCTCTGTGGCAGCCCCTCAAATATTGGAAGATGCTATCCTGTCTCCCCTGGTCCTTCTCTTCACTAGACTAGCCAGGCCCAGTTCCTGCAACCATTCATTGTATGTTTTAGCCTCCAGTCCCCTCATCACCCTGGTTCCAGCGGGGTTTCAGCTCTCCCTGGAGAGCAGAGCTAATTAAGCAGGGATGGGAGACCACCAGGAAACCCCAGACTTGATAACTGACTATTCTTTCTTTCTCTCTCTCTCTCTCTCTCTCTTTCTTTCTTCCTTCCTTCCTTCCTTCCTTCCTTCCTTCCTTCCTTCCTTCCTTCCTTCCTTCCTTCCTTCCTTTCATTTATTTTGTCATGTTTATGTAGTGTATATTGGAGGTGGGACCCCTTTGAGAGCTGGATGCAACGAAATTTCATTTTAATGTATGCCGATGAGTGTACATTCAAAATGACAATAAAGTTATTCTAAAGTTATTCTAGGTTCTTTGCAAGACAGTTTAGAGTTGTTGGGTCTTTGTAGTCACCAGGAATGTCTAAGATTATGACTGATTAGGGGACCTGGCCTCTGGTGGCTCAGACTGCTAGGACAGTTTGTTATTAACACAGCTGCTTGCAATTACTGCAGGTTCAAGTCCCACCAGGCCCAAGGTTGACTCAGCCTTCCATCCTTTATAAGGTAGGTAAAATGAGGACCCAGATTGTTGGGGGCAATAAGTTGACTTTGTATATAATATACAAATGAATGAAGACTATTGTTAGAGTCTTCGGAGAAGGGCGGGATATAAATGCAAATTAAAAAAAAAACATATAAAGAACGGTTGCAGGAATTGGGTATGTCTAGTTTAATCAAAAGAAGGGCTAGGGGTGACATGATAGCAGTCTTCCAGTATTTGAGGGGCTGCCCCAAAGAAGAGGGGGTCCATCCAAGGGTGAAATCCAGCTGGTTCTGACAAGTTCTGGAGAACCGGTTGCGGAAATTTTGAGTAGTTCGGAGAACCAGCAAATTAAATACCACTTCTGGCTGGTCCCAGGGTGGGGTGGGAATGGAGATTTTGCAATATCCTTCCCCTGGAGTGGGGTGGCAATGGAGATTTTGCAGTGTCCTTCTCCTGCCATGCCCACCAAGCCACACCCACCAAGCCATACCACGCTGACCCAGCCAGTAGAGGGAAAAAAATGGATTTCACAACTGGGTCCATCTATTCTCCAAAGCATCTGAAGGCAGGACAAGAAGCAACAGATGGAAACTAATCAAGGAGAAACTTCCTAACAGTGAGAACAATTAACCAGTGGAACAGCTTGCCACCAGAAATTGTTAGTGCTCCACTGGAGGTTTTAAGAAGAGACCAGACAACCGTTTGTCCAGAATTGTATAGGCTCTCCTGCTTGTGCAGGGGGTTGGACTAGAAGACCTCCAAGGTCCCTTCCAGCTCAGTTCTTCTCTTTATTCTGATTCTCATGACAACCAGGTGATGGTTATCCCAAATGTGTTTTTTTCTTCCCCCAAAGGCAACTGGACTTAGTTCTTCCTTGAAGACATTTCCCTTCTCATCCAAGAAGCTTCTTCAGTTCGCCAGGAGTTGCCAGGAGTTTGAGCTGGCTTGGGGGCAGTGTGTGCACACACTCGTGTGTGCATGTGTCTACGTGTCTGTACTCTGACTACCAGGAGCAGCACTTGGCCCTATTCTCTCTTGGGATTAGGAAATAGACAAGGAACAATGGATGGAAACCGATCAAGCAGAGATTCAACCTGGAAATAAGGAGAAATTTTCCGACAGTGAGAACAATCAACGGACGGAACAGAAGTTGCCTTCGGAAGTTGTGGGAGCTTCATCACTTGAGACTTTCAAGAAGAGACCGGACTGCCATCTGTCAGAAATGGAGTAGGGGTCTCCTGCTTGGGCGGGGGGTTGGACTAGATGACCTGCAAAGTCTTAAATTTGCCAAGGTTGGAGACCCCTGGTCCAGAGAAAAGGGAAAAAAAAATATTTGTTACTTTTTTCTAAATTTGTCATTTGAGAGATCGGAATCTGAAAAGCAAACATTTTCAGAGAGGAAGGGAATCGCCACTAAAACAGAACCAAATAATAATAATAATAATAATAATAATAATAATAATAATAATAATAATAATAATAATAATAATAATAATAATAATAATAATAAATGTTTTAATTTGTATACCGCCCTTCTCCCGAAGGACTCAGGGTGGTGAACAGGCAAATAAAATACAAACAGAAACATACACAATAGTTAAAACAACCCTTAAAAAACTGATTCAAATTTGCCAGAAAATTTAAAATAACATTACACCCCATAAAATTACAGAAATTTAAAACCCATCAAAATTCAATTAAAATTTAAAAATTTAAGAATCAGGCCAGTCCGGCCATACGGAATAAATAGGTTTTAAGTTCGCGGCGAAAGGTCCTAAGGTCAGGTAGTTGTCGAAGCCCGAGGGGAAGCTCGTTCCACAGGGTAGGAGCCCCCACAGAGAAGGCCCTCCCCCTGCTGGAATGAGGAAACATCTTTCTAATCAAAAGGAGTTTTTTTAATCATGAACACGGAAGGAATCAGAAGGAAGCGAGATTCTGAAAATGAACCGAGGAGGGGAAAACCCCAGCCTTGATCCTCCTTAGTAATTTAACAGCCAAAAATAATAGAATCTTGGAATGGAAAGAATGAAAAGCCACCTTAGAGGTCATCTAGTCCCAACCCCTTTCCCAGGACAGCTATCCTGGGAAACGCCGGAGCTATCCTAGGCCAAACGTCGTCGCATCTTGGACAGGAATAAAAAATACCATCAAGGGCAGCGGAGTGACAACCGCAGCCCAGCCTTGGACACCCCTCCCTGCTTGTCAATTTGATCAACCAGGAAACCTGCTTTTAAAACAACTCATTCCAGATTTAAGAGAATCTTTTATTTGCTGCTTTATTTTATTTTGTCAGGCTGGCCTCCGGCTGTTGAGATCCGGGGGGGGCGGGGAAGGGATCGAATCTCTGCTCTTGGAATGGCTCTTGGTTATTTTCCAGCGATGACCATTTTCCTCTTACTGGAAACTGCCAAGATTACTGGTAAGTGCCTCTAAAGAAACCTGGAAAAAGGAAGGGAGAGAGGGAGGGAGGGGGGAGAGGAAGCGAAGGAGAGGGAGAGGGAAAGGTGGGGGGAGGAGAGAGGGAAAGGAAGAGATGGGGAAGGAGAGGAAAAGAGAAGGAGAAGAAGAGATGGAGAGGGAGGGAAGGGTGAGAGGAAGAGATGGAGAGAGGGAGGGAGAGAGGGAAGGAGAGGGAAAGGAAGAGGAGGAGGGAGAAAGGGAGAGAAGGAGAGGGAAAGGAACAGAGAGGAACAGGAAGAGATGGGGAGAGGGAGGGAAAGGAAGGGAGAGATGGGAAGAGGAAGGGAGAGAGGGAAAGGAAGAGATGGGGAGGGAGAGAGAGAAGGAGAGGGAAAGGAAGAGAGAGGAAGAGGAAGAGATGGGGAAAGGGAGGGAGAGAGGAAGGAAGAGATGGGAAGAGGAAGGGAGAGAGGGAAAAGAAGAGAGGGGGAGGGAGAGAGAGAGAAGGAGAGGGAAAAGAAGAGATGGGGAGGGAGAGAGAGAGAAGGAGAGGGAAAGGAAGAGATGGGGAGAGGGAGGCAGAGAGGAAGGAAGAGATGGGAAGAGGAAGGAAGAGATGGGGAGAGAGAGAAGGAGAGGGAAATGAAGAGATGGGGAGGGAGAGAGAGAGAAGGAGAGGGAAAGGAAGAGTTGGGGAGAGGGAGGCAGAGAGGAAGGAAGAGATGGGAAGAGGAAGGGAGAGAGGGAAAGGAAGAGATGAGGAGAGAGAGGGAAAGAGAGAGAAGGAGAGGGAAATGAAGAGATGGGGAGGGAGAGAGAGAAGGAGTGGGAAAGGAAGAGATGGGGAAAGGGAGGGAGGGGTGAGAGGAAGAGAGGGAGAGGGAGAGGAAGGAAGAGATGGGGAGAGGGAGAGAAGGAGAGAGAGAGGGAGGGGGAAGACTATAAAGATGGCGTGATCAAAATTCGGATGCTTGGCAACAGGCTCATATTTATGACGGTCGCAGCGTCCCTGGGTCACGTGATCCCCTTCTGACGAGTAAAATCAAAGGGGAAGCCGGATTCACTTAATAACCGGGCTACTACTTTACCAACTGCAGTGATTCATTTAACAACTACCGCAAGAAAGGTCGTAAAATGGGGCAAAATTCCCTTAACAAATGCCTCATTTAACAACAGAAATTTTGGGGCTCAATTGTGGTCGTAAGTTGAGGACTACCTGTACAAGTTTATAATGCTGGGTGGAGTTCTGGGCAACTGAATGGAGCTAGCAGAGTGTTTACTGGCCGGATGCCCTTCCTGTTGCCAATGCGGAGTTTTGTTCAGCAGATATATTCTCATCGTGCCCAGGGAGAGAAACATCTGCCTCTACTTAGGATCGAACTCACAGCCTCCTGATTGTGAGGCGAAAGCTCCACCTTTAGGCCATCGCAACAGTGAAAGGGAATCACTGCAGTTATAAAATTAATAATAGGGTTGCCCTTGACTTTCCTTGTCCGAAGGTCACAAAAGGAGATCATGTGACTCCCAGGATACGGCAACCGTCGTAAGTATGAGTCAGTTGCCAAATGTCCGAATTTTGATCACAGGACTGTAAGAGGCTGCAGTGCTCGTAAATCTGAAAAACAGTCACTTTCTGTCCCGTTATAATGGTCACTAAACAAACCGTTGTAAGTCAAGGACTATCTATACACATTGAAGATGACATAAGTATCTCTTATTTGATCAAGGGGGTGGACTAGAAGACCCCCGAGCCCCCTTCCAATCCTATTGTTCTGTGTTCTAAATAGGTTGGGTCCAGTTAGTCCGTGGATGAGACACCACCAGGAAATCCTACATTGTAACCTAGATGGGAAATTGGAAAATGTTTCCAAGGAAATGGCAAAAAGCCAAAAAATTCAATAAGAATGGCAATGTTTAAAATTTTAACCCCAAAGGTCTGACTGGGGAGTTCTGGGAATTGAAGTCCACATATCTTGACGTTAGAATAGAATAGAATAGAATAGATTTTTTATTGGCCAAGTGTGATTGGACACACAGGAATTTGTCTTGGTGCATATGCTCTCAATGTACATAAAAGAAAAGATACCTTCATCAAGGTACAACATTTACAACACAATTGATGGTCAATATATCAATATAAATCATAAGGATTGCCAGCAACAAAGTTACAGTCATACAGTCATAAGTGGAAAGAGATTGGTGATGGGAACGATGAGAAGATTAATAGTAGTGCAGATTTAGTAAATAGTCTGACAGTGTTGAGGGAATTATTTGTTTAGCAGAGTGATGGCCTTCGGGAAAAAACTGTTCTTGTGTCTAGTTGTTCTGGTGTGCAGTGCTCTATAGCGTCGTTTTGAGGGTAGGAGTTGAAACAGTTTATGTCCAGGATGCGAGGGGTCTGTAAATATTTTCACGGCCCTCTTCTTGATTCGTGCAGTATACAGGTCCTCAATGGAAGGCAGGTTGGTAGCAATTATTTTTTCTGCAGTTCTAATTATCCTCTGAAGTCTGTGTTTTTCTTGTTGGGTTGCAGAACCGAACCAGACAGTTATAGAGGTGCAAATGACAGACTCAATAATTCCTCTGTAGAATTGGATCAGCAGCTCCTTGGGCAGTTTGAGCTTACTGAGTTGGTATATAGGTTGCATTCCTACAATATTGTAATGTCCTTCCTGTCAAAGACTACTTCAGCTTTAATTGCAATAATACAAGAGCAACCAATAGATTTAAACTTAATGTCAACCGCTTTAATCTAGATTGCAGAAAATATGACTTCTGTAACAGAATCATCAGTGCTTGGAACACTTTACCTGACTCCATAGTCTCTATTCAAAATCCCAAAAGCTTTAACCAAAAACTTTCTACTATTGACCTCACCCCATTCCTAAGAGGACCATAAGGGGCGTGCATAAGCGCACAAACGTGCCTACCGTTCCTGTCCTATTGTTTTTCTTTTCTTCTTCCTATATATATATATATGCTTATACCTCCTATATTTACTCATATATGTGTTTATATACTATATAATCTTTTTGTATGATACCTACATATATTGTTGTGACTAAATAAATAAATAAATAAATAAATAAATATGCTAAATAGTATGTATGTAAAACAGGCAGCGGAGAATTTGCAGCTCCCTGGGACTATCTGTTCAATTTATGTTCAAAGACTTCGTGCAAAAGGCAAAGAATGAATCAGATTAGATGAGATTAGCTTTATTGATTAGCCTATGGGCCATATCGAAATGCAAAGTTCAAACATGTATTGCCCATAAAATCCTATTAAAAAAACAATTCAAAATAAGAAAAGGGTAAAAGACAATAATTATGGCATAAAATACAATAATGGAATACATACATATGTAAAATAGAATAAAATAAGAATGAATCAACAGCTTACCACCCTTATAATGTCTATAATTTCACCAAGCATTGGTGACTCATTCAAAGACTCATAACAGAGTTGGAAGGGACCTTGGAGGTCATCTAGTCCAATCCCCCTGCTCTCGCAGGAAATCTATACTACCATTCTGGACAAATGGCTGTCCAATTTCTTCTTAAAAGCTTCCAGTGACTGAGCACCGACAACTTCTGGTGGCAAGTCATTCCACAGATTAATTGTTGGTCAACACAAGAGTTGGTCAACATGAATGTTGGCCAACCCCAAAAAGTGACCTGTCTCTTTTCTTTTCAGGCGGAGCCACAACCAAGCCCACAACTTCTCCTCCGACAACATCAAAGCCACGCCCTTTTGCATCTGTGGCTGACACCACTAGTGGCACGGAAACTACCACACCAGCAACGGAGACCAATAGGTACTCCCCCTCTTCCATTGCTCTCCTCTCTAAAACAACCAGTCCGTGGAGCACCGTTGGAGAAAGTCTGACTACCAACTACCTTGGTACAACACCTTCCCCTTCCTCCCCTGAAGCGTCCATTCCTGCTGGCACCTCAGATGTTCCTGTGGCTTCTTCATCCCTTGCAGTAACCTCCATCTCTAGCACTGGTTTTGGGGGCCCTTCTTCTGAAGGGACCACTCACCCACCAGAGACAACCATGCTTGTCATCAGCTCCACCACACAGGAGATGAGCTCCAGCCTTCCTTCTCCAACTTCCCAAGACAAGAGGACATCTGAAGGTCTATTGACCTCCACCGCAGAGGAGATGAGCTCCAGCCCTCCTTCTCCCACTTCTCAAGACAAGAGGACATCTGAAGGTCTATTGACCTCCACCGCAGAGGAGATGAGCTCCAGCCCTCCTTCTCCAACTTCCCGAGACAAGAGGACATCTGAAGGTCTATTGACCTCCACCGCAGAGGAGATGAGCTCCAGCCCTCCTTCTCCAACTTCCCAAGACAAGAGGACATCTGAAGGTCTATTGACCTCCACCGCAGAGGAGATGAGCTCCAGCCCTCCTTCTCCAACTTCCCAAGACAAGAGGACATCTGAAGGTCTATTGACCTCCACCGCAGAGGAGATGAGCTCCAGCCCTCCTTCTCCAACTTCCCAAGACAAGAAGACATCTGAAGGCCCATCGACCATCATCTCCATCATGACGCAGGAAGAATCTACAAGCGAGAAACATCTTAGTTCTCCTCCTTTTACAATGAATACTTCCCCCATGTTGGTTCCCCTTCCTACTCCAACAGTAGCAACTTCCATACCTCTGAGTGCCAGTTCTGGAGTTGGAGACACCACTGGCTCTTCAGAAGCTACCACGAGTTCTGAGGCTGAGATCACCAGCTGGTGGCCGGGAAGCGCTCACTCCACAACTTCGACCTCCACCGCAGAGGAAGTGAACTCCAGCCCTCGTTCCCCAACTACCCTGGACAAGGGGACATCTGAAGGCCTATTGACCTCCAACGCAGTGAACTCCAGCCCTCATTCTCCAACTTCCCAAGACAAGAGGACATCTGAAGGTCTATTGATCTCCACCGCAGAGGAGGTGAGCTCTAGCCCTCATTCCCCAACTCCCCTGGACAAGAGGATATCCGAAGGCGTATCGACCTCCACCACAGAGGAGGTGAGCTCCAGCCCTCGTTCTCCAACGTGGTTTCTTCTTACTTCAACACTAGTGACCTCCACGCCTACGAGTGTGATTTCTGGAGTTGGAGACACAACCAGCTCTTCAGAAGTTACCACAGGTTCTGAGGTTGAGATTACCGGCTGGAGGCCAGGAACCTATGTCTCCTCAACTTCCTCTTCAGTTACTCAAGACAGAAGCACCCTAAACGTTACATCCACCGGTCTTCTGTCTTCTAACTCAGGAAGGACCAGCTTCAGACTATCTGCTCCGTCCTCCACAAATCCCACAAGTGAATGTCCTGCAACCACCTTGAAAATCCTTTCTTCCACCCCAACATCTTCGTCAGCTTCAACGAGTCTCCCTAAAACTCCAGGTAAGCGTCCCTTTTATCTGAATGGTTGACCACAAGTCTGGGAAAGCATTTTCACGGACAGCTGGCTGCAAATGCTCAGAATAAAACTTGATCATCGGCTTAAGAGGGAGATCTTTGGAGATCCTTCGGATCTATGCCTGACCATCATCCCAAAGGAACAAAGGGAACATTAGGATAGGAACGGTAGGCATGCTGGTGCTCTTATGCACGCCCCTTACAGACCTCTTAGGAATGGGGTGAGGTCAACAGTAGATAGTCTTTGGTTAAAGCTTTGGGGATTTTGGGAAGAGACCACAGAGTCAGGTAGTGCATTCCAGGCATTAACAACTCTGTTACTGAAGTCATATTTTCTACAATTGAGTTTGGAGCGGTTCACTTTAAATCTATTGTGTGCTCGTGTATTGTTGCGGTTGAAGCTGAAGTAGTCTTCGACAGGAAGGACATTGTAGCAGATGATTTTATGAATTAAACTCAGGTCATGCCAAAGGCGGCGGAGTTCTAAATTTTCTAAATCCAGGATTTCAAGTCCGGTGGTATAAGGTATTTTTTTGTGATCAGTGGAGTGGAGAACTCTTCTTGTAAAATATTTCTGGACACACTCAATTGTATTAATGTCCGAAATGAGGCGTGGGTTCCAGACAGGAGAGCTGTAATCGAGAATTGGTCTAGCAAATGTTTTGTATGAGATGTAGGAGCATCTCATCCATGATTATCCCTCACCTCTGTAGAGCACACCTTGAAAAGATAAAAGGAGGACTTTGGGGGAAGGAAGATCTATCTGAGAAGGTCTGTCACGCCCCCATTGGGAGTATGAATCTGAGATGGAAGGTGAACAGCTGACAGAGAGCGAGGGAATGGCTTCGTTGGCTGTGGAGGAAACTGGGGAAGGGCAAAGTCAGGCTGGGCAGAGCAGGCGAGAGGTAAAACAAGGGAGAGGGGGTTCAGATGAAGACCAAGGCCCACCCCCCTCCTCATCCTAGGGCACGTAGGGAAGAACACAGAAGAGAGCAACGTGGGTTGCGTGGCTTACGAGGAAGGAAAGGGCCCCCGATTCCCTTCACAAGGCACACCTGGGGATGGAGTTTAAAGGAGGGGCAGTTAGGAGGGGCGTTTGTCGGGAACAAACGCTGAATTAATCTGGTATTGAGAGTTGTGGCCAGCATTCCTGGCGTTTCCTCCTGACTGTTCGAATTACTGCCGTGCTACTCTGTGCCTATCTTGTCTTGCTAGGATTATTTTTCCCGTCTGGGATTCCTTATCTTGTCCTGTTGGAGTGATTGATTGCAGTCATTTCATTTTCATTTCATTTTTCCTTTCATTTATTAAATTTCTATACCGCCCTTCTCCCGAAGGACTCAGGGCGGTTTACAGCCAATAAAACATAATTTATAAACAGACTTAACAATCATTCTGTTTACGGCATTTAGAGTGGAGTATCTGCAGGTTTGTGGGAGAATTTTTCTCCAGGCCGTAAAAGGGACATTGGGGGAAGAGTTGGTGCCAATAAAGAGATTCATACCGGTTCTCTGGTTGCGTTGCCTTCGTGCCACGTCTGGGTCATCACAAGGCCTCTTGCCACTGGGACAAGAATTCCATGGTGCCCAGCTGTTTTCTAAGTAGATCATGACATTCTAGTCCAGGGGTAGTCAACCTTTTTATACCTACTGCCCACTTTTGTATCTCTGTTAGTAGTAAAATTTTCTAACTGCCCAGCGGTTCCACAGTAATGAGCCGTGAATTGTCGTCTGCGCATGCCTTTCACGCATTATGAATTGGGTTTGGGGGGGGCGCCAGCTACCAGCTCTGCTTGTCTGTTACAGCTGGGTGGTGTGGGGGGAGATGCGCGAGCTATTCTGGGACAAGGCTCTTTTGTTTGCGGTCGCACTATAGCGCCATTTAGTTTCACTTACGTAACGCGAACTAAACTTATGCGCCGGCGATACAAATCGTATATTTTCAGAAATTTAAATTGTCACGGGGAATTTTATGAAAACCTAATGAAAATGTTTTTAAATAAGGCTATGAAAATTGTTTAAAAAGTCAATTAAATTAAAAAAGAAGGAAAGTGCTTCAGTATCGGACAAAACCAGTGGTGGGATTCAGCCAGTTCGCATCACTTCGGGAGAACCGGTTGTTAACTTTCTGAGCAGTTTGGCAAACTGGTTGTTGGAAGAAATTATTAGGGCAGAGAACCGGTTGTTAAATTACTTGAATCCCACCACTGGACAAAACCCCTACCGCCCACCATGAAAGCTGGCACGCCCACTAGTGGGCAGTAGGGACCAGGTTGACTACCACTGTTCTAGTCTCTTCTGTAGACCTTCAACGTTCATCTCATCTTTGAGGGATTTTCTAGAAACTTTGCTCCAGGAAGATAGCATTTGGAGGCAAAGTTGGGCTTGTTGAGAGTAATGGCGTAGACCTTAGGAAGTGGCCCTATGCTGGGAACTGGCGAGCGGTACAATTAATATGTATGTTGTTGTTTTTAATTTTTAGACCACGTCTCTTGTGGGAGCCCTCATTCTGTAGACTGGGAAGCTTGTTCTGACTGGAACAGCCTTCGTCACTGGCCCCGTCACTACGGAAGTAGCTAGATGATGAAGAGATGATGGTAGTGGTGGTATGATGGTGTTAGGGCAGGGGCACAAACCCACACCTGTTATCCAAAGAGTTGCCCACCACAAGTAACAGAATAACTGATGTGGTAAATGACCTCTGAGATTTTTTAATCCAACCCTCTGTTCAAGCAGGAGGTTCTGTACCATTCCGTATAATTGGCTGTTCAATATCTTCTTAAAAACTTCCAATGTTGGAGAATTCACAACTTCTGGAGGCAAGTAGTTCCACTGGTGAATTGTTCTAACTTCAGGAAATTTCTAACTTCAGGTTGTTTCTCTCCTTGATTAGTTTCCACCCATTGCTTCTTGTCCTACTCTCAGGTGCTTTGGAACAGAGGTCTCCAACCTTGGCAACTTTAAGACTTGTGGACTTCAACTCCCAGAATACCTCAGCCAGCAAAGCTGGCTGAGGAATTCTGGGAATTGAAGTCCACAAGTCTTAAAGTTGCCAAGGTTGGAGACCCCTGCTTTGGAGAATAGTTTGACTCCCTCTTCTTTGTGGCAGCCTCTCAAATCCTGGAAGACTGCTATCATGCCCCCCACCAGTCTTTCTTGGTCAACACAGGGTTGGTCAAATGTTAGTCAATGCAAGAGTTGGTCAGCACAAAAGAGACTTGTCTCCTTTCTTTTCAGGAGAAGCCACAACCGAGATCACAACTTTGCCTTCAACAAGTGTGCCCACATCAGAGCCACGTCCTTCCACTTCTGTGCCTGATACCACTGGTGTCACGGGAACTATTCCAACAGCAGGAGAGACCATGGGGTCTCTCCCTTCTTCTGTGGCTTTCGTCTCCAATGTGACCAGTCCGTGGAGCACCCTTGGAGAAACAAGTCTTCATGGAAGAGCTACAACACTGCCCTCCCCTTCCTCACCTGATGCTTCCATTCCTGCTGGCACCCAGGGTGTCTCTCCAGCTTCTACATCCCTTGAAATGACCTCCATCTCCACCACTGGTTTTGGAGGTCCTTCAGAAGAAGGGACCATTTACCCAGCAGAGTCAACCATGCCTTTCATTAGCTCCACCACAGAGGAGATGAGCTCCAGCTCTCGTTCTCCAACTCCCCAGGGCAAGAGGACATCCGAAGGCCTATCGACCTCCACCGCAGAGGAGATGAGCTCCAGCCCTCGTTCTCCAACGTGGTTTCTTCTTGCTTCGACACTAGTGACCTACACGCCTACGAGTGCCAATTCTGGAGTTGGAGACACAACCAGCTCTTCAGAAGTTACCACAGGTTCTGAGGTTGAGATCACCAAGTGGAGGCCGGGAATCACTCCCTCCTCAACTTCCTCTTCAGTTACTCAATACAGAAGCACCCCGAAATTTACATCCGCTGGTCATATGTCTTCCAACCCAGGAAAGTCCAGCCTGGGACCATCTCCTCCGTCCTCCACAAATCCCACAAGTGAATATCCTGCAACTTCCTTCAAAGTTCTTTCTTCCACCCCCATATCTTCTTCAGCTTCAACGAGTCTCCCTAAAACTCCAGGTAAGTGTCCCTCCTATCTGAACGCCTGAATTCTTCTGAATTCAAAAGAGATCCGAGTCTCCAAAAACCCCTCATTTTTAAAATTCCCCTTCAGCTGCTGGCTCAATTTCAGCTCCAGATTAGTTCCAGATTAAATCCTCAGCCTGAAGTTGTATTCTTAGGCCAGCTGTGTGCAAAAAACATCCACGCACCGATTCCTTCCGAACAATCTGCACAAAGGGATTGAAACAGGATGTAGAATTAAGGTGTGTACAGGTAGTTCTTGATTTATAGCCTCAATTGAGCTGAAATTTCTCCTGCTAAGTGAGACAGTTGTTATTAGACTGTCAAAGTAGACTGTGTTGTTTCTCTATCTCATATAATGTATGCCAGATTATTCATGAACTGGCAGAGACATGGTAACAAGGTCAGCCAATGAATAGGCATAGTAACTAAATCAGCCAATTGGGAGCTGCAACAGACTGGAGCCAGGGCGTGTCTTAGTCTGCAGCTGCTGAGTCTGTGCAGAGAATTGAAACCGAAACTAAGGAGTCTGTGCATGCTTGTCTGCTCTGCTGAAATGAAACTAACTGTTTTCTCCTGCCTTGTGTTGTAACTGCTATGACGTTGTTGGTATTGTAAATACTTCATCTGTTATTATGTATATATAGAAGTTAATGAATCCAGCTGAATCAGTTATCTGTGTCAGATTCTGGATTTAATTTTTGCAAGAAACTCTGATAATATATGTGGGTATATGCATAATTTTGTATTGACT